>NW_027526407.1:20797996-20835005 GCF_048455015.1 Haemaphysalis longicornis | reverse complement strand
CTTCGTACGCTTTTCACAGCAGAGACGATATAGGCTAAGTTGTGACCAGAAGTTTTGCGTCGACAGGAGTCACATCAGCAAATTTTACACCAACACCCTTTTTCTGGTAAATCCTCTGTAGCTCTCAATCTAATGTACTAATCATGAAGAAACATACACTGAGATCACCCCTAGGACGCCTGCATCAACACTATCCCGAAACAATCAGTAAAGTTTTCCTTCGCACTCCTCCCCCAAAGGTGGCTCCGCTGGTACCGCCGTCAGCCGATGAGGACCAGCAGCGAGATGTTCGCCAGTGCGGCCGACGATCTGTTAAGCCGCCGGAGGCGGCCGTCGAGGAGTCGATGGGTTCGGTGGTTGCTGGATTCCGGTAGCCATTAGACGCAGGCTTGGGTACGATATAACTTGGAGTTTATAGGCAGTACTATTTACAAGAGAAATTTACAATATTTACATAAAATGGGGTAACTCGTTACAACTCTCGGCATAGCCGAAGGTACAGGGTACCTACAAACGAGAATGGACCCAAGTGGTGGATCTTAGAAGAACGCTCGGCATAGCCGATGGCGCGAAGCGCCTGCAAGAAGTAAAATCCGACCCCCGGTAATGGGGTTCCTAGCATTTATAGGATTTGGGCAGCGCCCCTGCTGGTGCGAGAGTGCACATGATGTCAGGCGGATATCCGGGCTGACATCAGGGTGACATCAGCTCTCAAAGCCCCGATTGGTCCACTACAAACAAATAAAACACACACACAAAAACAGAACTAACCAATCGTAAACATGTCACCCCCGAGGTCACATGACCCGATAATCTCTCTCATGCAACTCCTAGTCAGCTTCCCGCGAACGTTATTGCCACCGCTAAGCCAAGGCAAGGCCTCGGCTACACAAAGTCGCATACCGTGAGGAGTAGTCACCCCACTAGGTTGAACGGGCGGTATCTGTTCAAAAGCCAACCCCGGACGGCTTAGAGCGGTCTAGACTAACGCCTTACAGTAACGTCTTAACGTCTCACCGCCTCGCCTTTGTCCACGGGCGCTCGCCGGCACAATGAGGGAGTCGGGGCTAATCCCCTCCCGAAGCCAAGGACGGCCGCCGCCCGACCCGCGGGAAGAGCTGACCGCATACCAGCGCAACAAAGGTTATCGGGAAAGCACAAAAGGAAGGAACGCGAGGCATGCACTCGCGGCTTCCAACTTCGCGTCCCGCCGGTAAACAAAACGAGAATTCCGCAGCGGGCTTACACAATCTATACAATTAACCGCTAAGACGATTATAACGTTACACCAAGTTTTATTGACTTTTTCCAATTAGGTATCTCACGAAATTGTAAATATTGTGAAATTTCGGTTCATTGTTAATACACGGGGTTCTTTAGGAGGGAAAATGACAGTCACATGTTTGTTTGTTCAAATAAAACTGCAGTTCTTGCAAGTTTTCAGTTGGCTTAATATATAACAAGTATGCTCAATAGCAAATAACACCCAAGCACGTTTCGTTTCGTGTACTTCTTTGATTGACCCCGGGTCAACGGAGACGCATGCTGCTCCTCTGGTTATTTACCTTCATCGAGTAGAATGTCACTACTCTGTATCAAAATTTTTGCAACTAATCCTTTCCCGGTCCCAAATAAATAGTAGTTCTTTTCTACCTTTTTGGTTTCAACAGTTTGCAGATACTGAGCACTTGCTGGACTAGACAGAATTTCGTTCGCGAAAGCGTAACGAGAACAGCGCGCAGTATTGCAATCCAGGCCGACAAAGACTACTCGACAGGGGGCAGGCATTTTTCTGTAACATCGTTTGTGAACAATGTCAGTGGTAAAAGATCCCAAGGTGGTCAAAATTAATCCGGACCCCTCCACTACGGCGCGACTCATCGCGTGCGTTGCGTCGGCGGGTTAAAGCCTACAATAAATTGACAATGTCAGTGACGCATACTGCTCCAAAAGCCAAACTAACTCTACTCGTACAGACATAAAAAATAAGCAGCCTTTATCGAGTTATGTGCACAGCGTAGTTGGCAAGCACTCCCTTGTTAGGCGGAGATAAGTCCAGCATTGCCTCTTCTGTCGGGCGAGATGGCTTAAGGGCAAACAAAAAGGCCCCCTGGGTGCGTTTGCTTTCCCCTTATTCGCTATGCTTGCTAATGCCACACCGTGACTAGTGAACGTTTTGTCGTTCAAAAAAGTGGAAAAAAGCGTGCTGGAGATATCGATGCTCTCTTTTTTGCAGACGGCTCTGTAGCCCCTTGACGAGCTGCTCTATGCATCAGCGGCATGATTCCTTCAACAGCATTAGCTGTTGTCGAATACAGCTCCTTTTTATAGGGTTTGTACTGGTGCGCCATGCTGCGTCAGCAGTGCGCGAGCATCGCCGCATAGTCATTGTCAGACGAACTGCGGATAAGTGGTATCTGGATAACCAAACGTATTTTGCAACCGCATGTATCATGAACGAAACTCAGCGCAATCCGTTATGGCTCTGTCCTGACGCACACGACACTCTGGGATAAAAAAATATTCAGCTGTTTCCTGACTCGCTCGCTGCTTTCTATCCGCTCGCTATTGCGAATGCAGAACGTGAGCTCCCTTTTCATAGCGTCAATGTTCTCAGGATTGAATATGCTGCTCCGTAGTCACATCTTTTGATGACGGTACAGCAGAGTGCCTACCACATATGAGACGCCAGAAGTTTTGTAACAAGCCACTGGATAGGTTCACTTCGTCATTACGGGACAGGTGGTTAAGTAGACCGCCCTTATATTTCACTGCTGAGCAGCTTGGGGTACCTCCACTTTGTTGCTAGAGGGGATTAGCTAATGATGATGACAGCTGCCATGAATCACGTACGGCAGCTCTACCCGTTCCCATTTCTGTGAGATGTCATTTTACTAAACGGTGCTCCTCTGTGAGGAGCACAGCCATAAGAGGGACATAGCAGATTCAACAACTTTTACTGCGCACCCTCACATACCTGGTTTGTCTACAAAACGAGAAAGGATGGTCCGCATTTTTACATTATAAGGGAAAATCTAGGTGCCACCGTACCTTTTTCATTGCAAAAACTGTCTCTTACCGCGCCTCCTAACGTCCAAGAAGATGTGGGCCCAGCTATCTTCAAGTCTCACAGGACACAGCTGAGGCACTTGCCAGCACCCAAGTTGCGACCACATACAAACTCCCACCATATTAACGAACTGAGTTTATACATACTGCATTTACAAAGCTGACGTACCGCCAAAACAAGTCATTTAGCTCCTCAAAACTCTCCCAGGCGGCTCACGAATACTGTTGCATGAACCTCAGACCACAGTAGCCTTTAAGGAACTCATGCAGCACTGGCTGCAGGCCGCAATATTCACTTCTGGGCGCTTGTATCAGCACAGCAAGAATCACTATATAATCGATTTTGTACTTCTCCAACCCGTTCCCCCGTTGAACCCACGTACAGACCACCACTCCTCGCATATCAAAAACCCGATCTGCACCCTCGCACTCTTAACTCTCCACCTACGACGCGCACATCTGCCGAAGACATCAATCCAGCCCAAACTACAACCAGGACATCTGAACTGCGTATATCTCTCCCTCTACGACCCCCGACGCCAGTACTGTAGCCTCCCATTTCCCCAGATATGGCCTAGTCTACTCCCGCTCACACAAATGGCACCCTCCACTCAATTGTACCCTTCAACATCGGGAGGGCTTACTAAGTAATCGCCGCGGCAACAACAGGCCTTTGTTCTTAGAGACTTGGAAGCACCAGGGAGTCATGGGGTCCCAGAGGGAATCCGAAAACACTCCCTACCTCCACCTTAGGCCCAAAACAGTTTCTTCTCTCTTTCTGTTGAGATCCAACCACACCAAGGAACAGCCGCTGCTGCCAAATTAATGTAAACGTGCACCCAAACGTGTCAATGCTGTTTTTGTTAGCGTTTCTTTCAGGGTCACATCGACCGGCTTAGAACTGTTGATGGCTCCATTATTTTAATGCGTAGCACTCGTTGCCAGTATCAAGACGGCTACAACCATGTAAGTGCACTTTCGAACAATAGTGTTATTGGCGGAGTAACGCATCTGTTTGTTAATATAAATGGGGATAACTGGTGATAACTACTTTTAAAAACTAAATATATACAAACATATATTGCAAAAACGAACCATAAAACAAAGCTGTGCATCCTAATCCATTCAGAAAATTAGGACTGAAATAAAAATCCTACAAAAGGGTATTGGAAGGCCGATTCAAAAACTGTCACCGCGGGTCAGCCACGTACCACAATGCATGTCCACAAAAATGCTGAATTGGCTGAATTAACAATTTTTTAATATAGTGTAAATATATATAAATGTCACAAAGGAAATTTCGCAGAAACAATAAAAAGAATGGAAAAATCTGCATCATCACAAACGTCAAATTACGAAATCAAAGTATGCATTCTGTATATGTCCCCCGTAAAACGAAGCCGAAAATAAAAAAAGCCAGGGAAAGAAAGATGAAACGTGCAATAAAAAATTGGGAAAACAACCCAAGCGTTTAAGCTCAGCGTTTCCACAAAATTTCAAAACTGGTGGATTGAAGGCAGTTAATTGATATAAGAGTGTAAGTGTACGTAATTGGCGAAGAGAAAGTAACAAAAAGTTTTAAACACTTGGAAGAACCCAATGTATTTAGCAGTTCCTCACAAAATATGGCGAGAAAATTGTCTATGACGCGGGTTTGATTCTCAGCCGCGGCGGCCGCTTTTCTGATGGAGGCGAAAAGCAAAAACGCCCGTGTGTACGAGATTTCGCCGCACGTTAAAGATCGCCAGGTGGTCAAAATTATTCCGGAGCCCTCCACTACGGCGCGCCTCATCGCCTGTGTAGCGTCGGCGCGTTAAACCCTACAATCAATCAAAATTCTCTATGAAGACAAGTGGCGTAAGAAGGCTGCGCAGTAGGTGAAAATTCTCTGAGTTTATGGGAATTTTTTATCTCGTAGTTTCCGTTGTTTGAACACTCGCTCGATTGGACACGATGTGAAGAAAAACGCGCTCAATAATGACGCTTTTTATTCCACCCTTATTGCAAAAACGTAGCCGAAGTATTAGTGGATCTTTGCGAGGTATAGATAGTGGGGCTTTCTCAGAATATCAGAGACACACACCAGGGCCGCTGGATGAGAGCGCACGCAAGGTGCGGCCGGCCGCTTCGCGTGGACTTCAACGGGCGAGGGCATGAGTGGCTGTGTTTAGGTTTGCCGCCGCTAGACTCCCTCACGGCGCTAGCGTTCGAGGGCGGATTCCGGAACAGAGCGGGGCGAGCCCTTGCGGCGAATGAAAGGGACAGCCATTGATTGAATGCAGGGTTTAACGCGCCGACGCAAGGCAGGCGATGAGGCGCGCCGTAGTGGAGGGCTCCGGATTAATTTTGAACCCCTGGGGATCTTTACCGTGCGCCGAAATCTCGTACACACACACGTTTTTGCTTTTGGCCTCCATCAGAAAGCAAAGCGACAGCCAGCGCACGGGTTTTAAAGAGTCTTTCCTGGGGTACCTAACCGCGAAAACTGTCCGTATGTACATATGTAATGTATGTATGTATGTATGTATGTATGTATGTATGTATGTATGTATGTATGTAGGTAGGTAGGTAGGTACGTACGTATGTATGTATGTATGCCCCTCGATTCACCCGTCCAGCCAGAAGTTATAGTAATTCATGATTAAGACATAGGCAACAAATTTTCAACCTGATAAATAAGAAAAGATGCTCCATATTCGTCAACATTGTTAAGAAAAAGTAATATTCAATAAAAAGATAAGACTGCCCATTAGCTTTATTTATCTGAAAACGTCTCCCACACACAGCACGTAAACTGCGTTGCACTTTTAGAGCCGACAGTTGACAGCTGAAGAGGCATTCGTTGGGACTTTATTCCGCCGAAATTTCGAAAATGTAACCTTATCTCGGGAAACGTATTGACGACAAACAGGAGAGCGAGGAATATTGGCCTGCGATGGATAACGATTGCCTTGAGTACGGGGACACTACTATTTAAAAAAAAAAAACATTTTTGGTGGGCAAAATGCGCATCTCATAAAACGGGGACACGGGACAGAATCATTTAAAAAGGATTTAAAAAGGCAGACATTTTGCTATACCTGTCTTTTGAAACTTCTCTTATTGTCTCATCTCTAGCCGCGCATAGAGATCTCGGTTGTAAGTTTTGCGCAGGCGCGACAATGAATTTAAATACGCCGCTGAAAACTTAAAGGAGCCATGAAGACAAAACACAAGTTTGGTTCATTAAAAAGGTTGCCTCATTACAATCACACTGACACCACTTTTAACGTACTCTTCGCTCAGATAAGCTATATAATTAGAGGAAAAGGGAATGGCCATGCGACCCTCTAGCTCATTTCCCGCAACAGAACCTATGATGTCAATGAGCCCAGCTGTGCGATTGGCTGAAGCCGGCAAAAGCAAACGCAATTTAGTGAGAGCTTATGAGCTTGCCGAACGAGATCTTGTCGTCTAAATGCAATGCATATACAGTGTACAGCAGTAAGAATGGTGCGGTAAACAACGAAAGTTAACATAGAAGTACCGATGCGTAAATACATAGAAGTACGTAAACATAGAAGTACCGATGCGGACTGCTGTTGGTACTGGGCGCACTATGCTTGTTTTAGTTGCACAGCAGTCCATCGCTTTGGGGTTGTCTTACACGACACTGGCCGATTGTCGTAAGTGACGTTGCCTTACGTGACCCTGTTTGTCAAGCATAGCCATATTTCACGAAGCGATTACTTTTTACCGTAACAAAAACAATCCAGGTGGAAATACGGTTAAAAAAAACCCGCCCGCATCTTCCCACGGGGGGAACTCGAGTAAATACGTCGCAGAGTGATGGGGGTATCGCGTGAATGTTGCGTTATTGGGTATGGTTTGGGAATGCTTAATTGTAATTTCGTCTTTATTATTCTTATTTATTGAATGAAGGAGAAGCGAAGGCAAGGAGTGTAAAGTTAAAGTCTGTCTTTATTGCTTGGTGCCGTCAACCAAAGCGTCAAGTCAAGCGAAAGCCAAGCAAAGACGCCCTTGACTGAATTCCGAACCCGCGCTCCGCCGCTTATATACACACCGCCCGCGTTCGAGGGAGAGGAGTACGGGGGAGAGACGCGCATGCGCACTTCCGTTCACAAGCGCGCGAACTTTCCACGCACCCACCACGCCGTTATGACGTGTACACGCCCTGCCGCCGTTACTGTTGAGCGCGACGCAGCGCACGGGTAGCTACGACGCATGCGCGCACAGACGCGCTCCCCCCCGCACCGCCGCAGCTGTTGTTGAGAGCGATGGAGCGCACGGGGTACACGCGCTCCTCCCGCACCGCCGCACCTGTTGAGAGCGAGGAGGGTACGGGGGAGAGACGCGCACCTGCGCCTCGACGCGACGCGCATGCGCAGTGAGCGTGTGGACGGCGCCGACAACATCGACGAGTGACATCGCGAGCCTAAGAAATGCTCCGCATTTAAAACAAAACAACGGTGGAGTGCTGACTATGCTAGCGCCGCCTTGTAGGTTTGACGACAGCAAAGCTGCAGGGCCGAATGGAGCAGTGGAAGTTTGTTTGTGTACGCGCCGTTATTACTTCAATGTAGACGTCACCAAAACACACGATTGGGCGGGAGAATAAACATTTTAACCTAAATTAAATTATTTCTCAGTGAATACGGCATCATTAGCTGCCGCGCAAGCGCTGTGGACGCTATAAAACACAAAATCTTTCGAATCAATCAAACATGTATTTTGTCTTCATGGCTCCTTTAAGCGGTCATTCCAAGCAAAATAAGTACACCGTGCGGTGTTCAAAAATCCTTCCGTATGGTCGAGTCTTCTATAGTTGTTAAACATCTTTTAAACTTTTTGATAAGATCTAGCGCTATAGGTGCATTCCCTGCGTCATGCCATCGCCGAGTTGAACCCATATGCATTTGTCTTAGAAACTAACGCCCGGGCTCCTGGACCAGTACCAGTGTGTGCGAAGTTAGCAGGCTCTAAAAGTGTTCCAGTAATATTTCTCTGCACACATACTGCGCTTCAATTCGAATTGATTTTCGCAGCGTAGGGAAATGCCCACGTACGTTTTTAACACGTCAGCTTTCTTTGTCGAGTACAAAAGCAATATATCTCTGTACTGTACGTGTAGTGCCTTGCGTAATTCGCGCCGTTAGAACATTTAATAATTTTGATAGTCTAGATGTAATTAGTTTCTTTCGAATAAGAAAGCCAGAAAAATTTTGAAATGTAAAAGCGGTGTTAGAATGCTTACGCGTTATATTTATAATGAAGCTGCAATAAATTACGCTCAGTTGTTTGTCAGCGCTCGCCTGTGCCCTTCTTTCTTAGTCCTCGTTTTTTGCGCTGTTTTGTATGTTCCTTATTAGGCAATTTCTAGATCTTGTGTACAATTTCACTTTGTAGGGCGTGGGTCTTTAGGGCGTGGGTCTGTCCATCCTCGACGTATGTATGTAGCCACCTCTAGTTTAGTTCTTGGATTGTTTACTAGATGGCGGTACTTGTATATGATGAAAAGATGCGCTTGGATTGTTTACTAGATGGCGTGGCTACCTCTAGTTTAGTTCTTGGATTGTTTACTAGATGGCGGGGAGCGTTGTAATAAAATCCGTTCGCTGTTGGCGCGCGATCGGAGTCGCCCGATGGATAAGGCTGCAGATGTGCGAGCCTGCGAGGCAGAAGCGCTCCGTGAAGCTGCGCGACGCCGCCGCCAAGATCCTGCCGTACGAGAGCGGGAGGCCGAAGCGTGTCGTCTGGCTGCGCGACGACGCCGCCAAGATCCCAGCGTTCGAGAACGAGAGGCCCAAGCGTCACGGCAACGGCGCGAGGACCCTGCCGTACGCGAAGCGGCACGGCTGCGGTGCGAAGAGGATCTCCAAAACGTCAGAGAACGGGAAGCGGCCAGAAAGCGCGCATATCGGCAGGCAGACCCCGATGCAGTGAGAGCTCGTGGGGCGTCTGCAAAACGCATCAGGCGAGCTCAGCCCCAAGGTGCCGACGCGCGGTTTAAGCGAGACTTTCTAGACGTTACGTTCGGACACAGATGTAGTGGGCGAACTTTCACTGAAGAGTCACGGTTTTACCGATGATTTCCCCTCAGGAGCTTCGCCCACTCATCATCATTCACCCCGTGGATATGCTGTGAATTTTTTTTGTGTGTTCCGCCAAATATTTATAAATGTTTGCCTGAACTAGCCTGCCGAAACTTGCCAAATATTTTTTATCGACGCCGACGTCACATCTGCTCGCCATGGATTTCAGCTGAACATTTTTTTCCCTTTAACACTTTCTGGTCTAAGTTCACTGAGATGGAGAAAAGCGCAAAGGGTTTTTTTTGTAAACTTAGTGCTGGCTGCTTCGCAATGGGTTTTGGAAGAACCGGTGAAATTTCCGAGCCGGACATGAAACTAGCAGGCTTGTGTCAGGTGAGCTTTTGACAATTCAGCTTTCAGCCTCGCAGCTTCGTTCCGATTCCCTTGGTCATGCCATTGCATATCTACTCTTGTGTCTGTAATCTGGGAAAAGGAGGCCATATGAGTAATGAATCCTTACACGTAAATATTCTTTCCCATTTCCTACTACTTAAAAAAATCCACAGGAGCACTATAGCAATTTCCTCGCTATTACAACTTTACCACCCTCTTTCCTGCATGCATCCTGAAACCTATGCTAACCAGAAACTAAATTGATCGTGCCATTGTAGATAACAATAGAACGCAATGAAACGGCCGCGCCTTTCCAGCACTGTCGATCCGCATAATTTCAGGGGCGAAGCATAATTTCAGGGCCGAGGCTTGTCCGGCGTCCGGCGTCCATGCTCACGGCACAGCACCGTGTAAATCGAAACATATGTGAACAAAAGATTCACAAAAGTTTAACAACAACAAAATAAAAGGTTCACAAAACCTTAGAGAAAGAGAGAGAGAGAGAGAGAGAGAGAGAGACGCACAGCACCGTGAAAATCGAAACATCTGTAAGCAAAAGGTTCACAAAAGGTTAACAAGAACAACATAAAAGGTTCACGAAAGGTTAGAGAGAGAGAGAGGTTGAACAGTTTCGCGTGGCTCCAGGAGAGCCGCGCTGCGCATGCGCGAGGAGCATTGGATTAGATTGGAATGGAATGGATTAGATTGGATTGAATTGAATTGGATTGGATTGGCATAAATTGATTTGTATTGGATTGAATTGGATTGAATTGCATTGCATTCCATTGGAATTGTATATACTGTACACACGCTTTGTCACCCATTTACATGCGCGAGTGAGCAATGTCACGGGTGATTTACGGTAAGAACGATCCCCAGTGCTTCGCCCGCTCGTCATGATTCACTTTATTTATTTATTTATTTAGGAATACTGCAGGCCAATTCTTTGGCCCTGGCAGGAGGGGCATTACATAAACAATGACAAACAGTATTAATTCAAAAAGTATCACAGTGGACTACGCTAGTACAATGGGCAGACATAATGCTAAAACAAAAACAGGTAACAGAACTATCGCCAACACTGAGAGCATAAGAGCGTAAACTTGATAAAATGCAGAACACAAAACGCACAAACCATAACATAAACCAAGATGGAAAAAAGAAAACAGCATAAAATGTAATAGCACCTTAATAACCACAAAATAGCATGCACCGCCAAAAATACGGTTTCTACAGATCACTAAAGAAGCGTTCCAACTCTTGTAAAAAATTGTTGGAATTGACAACATTTGGTGGCAAGTCATTCCATTCACTCACCGTTCTGGGAAAGAAACTATACTTATATGAATTGGTCTTCGCAAAAATAGGGGTTACAGCATGTTTAGCAGTGTGCCTTGTTTTTCGTGTCAGAGCAGGTTGGATAAGATTCGTCTCGTTTAGAGCAATTTTTCCTGAAAGAAACTTGTTAAGTAAAAGTAGCCGGCTTATTTTCCTGCGTGTTTCCAATGTAGCAATGTTATTATCTTTCAAAATCGATGACGGTGAATCTGTCCTTTTGTGTTTCCCAAAAATAATATCCTTCTTAACATGTGGGTCCCATAGTGCCGACGCGTATTCTAACTTGGACCTCACACACGCATTGTACGCTAAAAGCCGAACACTTGAAGTGGCATTTTTAAGTTTCCTCTTAAGAAAACATAATTTTTGAAAAGCTGACACGCAGATTTCAGAAATGTGCACCCCCCACGATAGATTACTGGTTAGTGTTACCCCTAGGTATTTATATTTATCAACCTCTTTAATAGTGCTGCTGTTAAGCTGGTAACTGCAAACACTCGGGATTTTTTTTCTTGTTACACGCAGAAGGACAGTTTTTTCACCATTCAGGGCCATGCCCCACCTCACACACCAGTCATGAATTGCCACAACAGTTGCCTATAAAGACGCATGGTCGCTTTCGGTCTCGATTGTTTTAAAAACAATCGTGGAGATGCGTGAATTTTTTTTCCCACAAGACACGATAGAGAACGTTGTGAAAGAGGAGGTATTTTTTGTGTGGGGTGATACTTTTACTATGATTGGGTAGCTTGAGGAAGGGATACTTCTCCCAGCGGAGGTGTCGCACCCTCGATAGGTCACGTGCCCCGCTTCCCCAATGCGATTGACGCCTATGCCTTCAATTAACTTGCTGATGTGCACATTCGTTAGGAAAGTGATGAAGCCACCAGAGATTAGGGGGAACGCAGAACATTGTGGAATCTTCTCTCGGCACTCCTGCCGCACCTTCATGTAATGTTCCGCTTGCACCTGCGACGTGGATGACGGCGAACACACCAGGGAACTTCCCGAAGTTCTTCTGAAACCTACTACTGCAATCTTTGGGGGGCGAATGGGCCGATAATGTCAAGGCGACGGTGTCTAAGCTTGTAAAGTTGGCGCAGGAACCACCGTCATGAGATGTTGAGGATTTGATATCATGCCGAAATCGGAATCGCTTTTCATTCCACTGTATGTAACCATCAGTAGTATGACTACGTGACAAAACAACCTGTAATCAAGTCCTATGTGCCGCGAAATAAATAGGAACTGTTGTGTTTTATTTCGCGCAAGAAGAAAAACGTACACAAAAGTTGGTTATGTCTTAAACATGGAAAGGGGTTGGCATTCATGAATAACAAGTGCCGTCGCAAAGAGAATATTTTTGTTTGCCCGCAATTTTATTATATCCCTGTGCAGTCGCAGCTTTCGGACAAAATGTGCATCTCTACCGAGCGTGAGGCCACAATGAGCAAGCCGGGAAATCTGAAACGCAGGGACACAGCAATTCGAGACAGAGGGCACTCTATCGACGCGTAGTGCTGCTGGTGCGAACGGAATTTAGCTTCCATCTTCACCAAAATAAGCTCGGCCGCCGCTAATCATCTTTGTCGTTTAGCAGGCGTAACACTAGCACCGGTAAATGACTTATGTAGAGCATGGAACGCCGGTAATAAGCACACACTTCGAAACAAGTGGCCCGAAAGCCCGCGTCCCACGGGCTGCGATCGCCGCTACCATCGACGGGTCCCGAAACAGTGGCGCCGCGGTGGCAATGATGGGCTCTAGGCGCCGTCCGTCAGAGCGCCTTTTATCCAGCGGCCGGGCACATACCGACCGAGAAGCGGAACAAACTCTGCCGCTACAGAAATAAAAAGAAATGCGCGGCTCTTATCGGGTTATGCACACGACACGCTTGCAAACACTCCCCTGCTGAAATGAGATAAGCCCAGAGTTCCCCCTTCTGCCGTGCAAGATGGGCGACGAGCAGCGACGATTGCCTCATGGGTTCGTTCCTTCACTATATTCGCCATGATTCGTAACTATGCTTCGCTGAGTACAGAGCGGGTTGTAGTTTAAGTAATTATGTCACTAATACCGAAAGCTTTCACGCCTTGAACAAGCGCCGAGTTATTCCAGCACGCTTGCCTTTTGATGGCCTTGTAGCGCGTTATAGAGCTGCTCAGGACCTCAGCGACGTATTTTTTTCCAACAAAATCGACCGAAATTTTATAACATATAGTTTTTATAACACCCGTTTTTGGGAACCAGCGTTGTGCGCAGTGCATCAAGTTAGGCCCATGCCACACCGCAAACCTTAGGGCACTAAGAGCGAGTGATATTCGCTGTGAATTCCATTCGTTTTGCGCGCTACAAAGAAATACTAAGTGGCATTCAGGCGAGTGTGGTTCGGTGACCGAATGGATTGGTGTAACACATCCCCTTTAGCTTCTGACGAAAATGAGTAGCCTCGTCAGGAGTGGTATAACAAATGGTTGTGCACTGTGTTTGAAACATACAAGTAAATTGATATTTTTTAATTTCGTTGTATTTAGAAAAACTGAAACAACACCCTTGCAAAGCTCCGCCATGTGGCTGCGACTTATGTGCGAATTCGTTACTTATTTGTCTCTGTTTGCAATGTAAATATCACCTAACAAAAGGTATGCCTTTTTCATACGTAACGTAAATTTTTCTTCAATTAAGATGAAATGTTAAAAATATTATGAACGCCTTTACAATGTTATCTTACATGTCTGCAACGTTCGTAATCGCCACTGCTATCATTATCGAATGAGTCGTTATCATTATTGAACCCGCACAACCAAACCCAATATTCTTTTAGTTGAAGTCATTCGGGTCGAATAACCATAGATTTACCTTGTGAAAGTGCTATTAGCCACATAAAGCCATAAAACATGGTCTAGAAACCCACCTGGAAGAACTACGCTGATTTTTTATTTAACGAGGCATTGTTCGAAACGTATTTCAATGGAGTGAAGCGCGGTCAAATGGCCCGTTATGGGGTAGCCCGGTAGTTTTAGCGCACTTTTCGTCAGTTTCGCGGGAACGCAATATGAATTTTTCTCTTCACAGCCACCACCCGCATAACCTTGGCGTAGTGGTTATTCAAAGACTTGTCTTCGTTCGATTGAGTTTCGAAAGTGGTCTGTTTGCTAGAAACGTTGGGATGCTGAGTTGCGTGTTAAACTGCTGTAGCTAGGGGCGCACTAGCCTGACAAGTTGGCGAACCGGAAGAAAGGAAAGCGTCGTTCAACACGAGGAATGCTTGGATTGTCGTTGAAGTGATTTATTAAAGCAGGAAATTTATGTGGGCGGTGATAGGACACGGTCAACGTTACTGCAAAGTGGGTTCGTAACGTACAGGGGGGATTAAAAGAAATACGAACAACGGAGAGCACAGCCTCCGACACATGCTGCACCGTCTGGCTGCAAAGTCAGTAAACTGCGCGCATGCGCACTTCTTCGAGAGCGTGTGTGATTGTGGCCTACATTTATGGGAAATGCTTGATCAAGAAGCGACCCCGGTAGTTTATTTTGAGGCGCCTTTTCACGCTGCGTCGCCACTGAGCGGGATGATCGTTGAACGGCATCGTGCTATAGCTGCAATCAGCCTGCTGCACGCTTGGCTCCCGAATTTAGCAGATAACAGGATGCTCAGTGGCGACAGAGCATAGAAAGGCGCCTCAAAACAAATAACCGGCGTCGCTCTTTATCAAGCATTTTCCCTAACAGTAGGCCACACTCTCAAGCGCTCTTAAAGAACTACGCATGCGCGCAGTTTACTGACAGTGCAGCCAGACGGTGCGGCATGCGTCGGAGGCTGTGTGCTCCGTTGTTCGCATTTCTTTTAATCCCCCCCTGTATCTCTGTTCTCGTGCGGTTAATTGGTCATCTGAAGTACGGGAACATATTCCTAAATGTGACCTAGCAATATTGAATTCTTGTTTGACTGGACATCGGTGTCCATACGTCCTGTTAGAATGGAGCGGGAAAATCTCTACGCGACTTTTAGAGGAACTTCGCACTGAAAAACGCAGCCCAATTCGTCCTACCTTCTTTCGTGTTTACAAAAATCAGCCCATGCCTCACTATTCCTTGGACGTGGACTAAAGTGGTACGAGCTGAGATAGCAACCAAAATGCGTCAACTTTGCCGTTCGTATCGTCTTTGCCAATCGTACCGGGCGATAAAGGCGAAATTGAGTAATAATTAACAGGGCATTTGTTATTATGTGCCACGTCAGGAATGCAAAGAGGGAAAATTGGCGTGGGAGGCGAAAAGCAAAAACGCCCGTGTGTACGAGATTTCGGCGGGTGTTAAAGATCCCCAGGCGGTCAAAATTAATCCAGAGTCCTCCATTACGGCGCGCCTCATCGCCTTCGTTGCGTCGGCGAGTTAAACCCTTCAATCAATCAATCAATCAATCAATTCTTAAATGGGTGGTTGAGGGAATTTATCTAACTCTTATATATAACTGCAGTTTATATGAGTACGATTAATGTACCTACAACTTACTATAGGTGCAATTTCTATTACCTTAGTTGCTTAGCATGTTCCTTAGAAGGAACAAAATTTTATGAATTTGTCCTCCTTCGCAAATCTGCGTTCGTTAAGATTTCAGAACATAATAAGGAGAAAGACAACAGGTGAAAATAAAAGGGTGCAGTTCGACCATGCCTGTAATGCAGAGACCTAAACATTGTAGACAATCCGGGTAACAGGATGCCTAACGTGAAGCACGACTATAAATGAGCGAACACAGTTTAGTGAATAGAGGGATAAAATAACGCGGAATAAAAAAAAATCATGCGCCCCTCCGCCGAACGACGATAATAGTTCAACGCGAAGCTTTCTCGGTTAGGATTCTTTGGTTGATCAATTTCACACTGCGCGTATGTGCTACTAAGTGGAGGTACGCCATACGTTCTTAGAATACGCACAACAACTCTCGGGTGTGCAGACCGTGGGACTAGCTTTGGGTGTAGGGTGTACAGCACGAATCTGCAACTGCTACTTGGCGTTCGCTTCGACCATGTAGAAATGGGGTAATTAGGTAGACGCCTGCTTCTTAACGCGAGGGACGCAGGTTATATTCCGCCCACGGGAAGCGTTTTAAGTGTAAAGCACTTTAGGGGCTCGCCTTGTCTTCGTAGCTCCCTGTAACGCTCGATTTCAAGCGACTGCCGGAGTCAGGCAGCGCAGCGAGATAACGGACCCAGGTAGAGGCCGGCGATCCTCCGTAGGGCGTCCCGCAGAGGCTTGGAAAACCAAGAGGTTTAAATAGTCATGACCGTTCGAAACTCGTGAAACGCTGCCGCTTGTCATACATCTCCCCGTTGTTTAGCGCAAAAAAAAAAAAAACTGCAGGTACTTTTGACGCGAAATGTGTGTAATTAACCGGCAGAACACGCTTTCATTTAGTTTGGAACTGCGGTAGAAACTAAAAAGTGGCAGCGCAACGCCGGCACGGGCGGGAGGAAAAGCAAGCACAAAAAGAACTAAACTCCCGATGGCGCTGTTTCAGGCAGGGGGCCCGCGAGTACTGTGGAGGCGGGAAATTTGAATTGCACTGGTTGGTAGCAGTGAGCGGATAACGGCGCTACAGCCAATTATAGCGAATCACTGTTCTGCACTTTTGTCAGCTTTCGCGTTGAATGAAACGGCTTTAATTTTTGTTCTTTCACTTCACCCAAGATTAATAATCATCGTCAGAGAAATTTCGCTTTTCTGGAGGGCGTATTGACGTACAACGGCATCAGCGAGGACACTGAAGCTTCGTCTTTGAAACCAAGATTGCTTCCGGACAAGAACGGAAGTGGCTGAAAATTTTCGCAAGAAGGCTCCGTCTGCTGCGGAAGTAAATATGCCGACGTAGTTTCGAGTGGTATTGTTTCGCCTGTTTCACAAGCAGTCTCATTTTTTCTCTTCTCTTGAAAAAGGATAGACATTGTACTCCTTCAAGCCTTTTCTAGTATTGAACAGTGGACTACTTCTGACGCTAGAAAAGCAGCTGTACAAGCATCCCCCATCCTGCGGGCGTCGTAAGTGGTACAAACTGGGGGGCGTTCTAAACACCTCGAAAACACTGCGTAAGGCCAACTATCCCCAGAAAACTTGTGATGAGAATAACGGATATGAGTTGGAAACGAGCGTATTCCGCATAAAGCTAACTATTGTGAAAGACATCTTAAAGTAAATGGAGATAAAGTAGTCAAACTGCCAATGATATGTAAATTGGAACACTCGCACCTGGTGAGCTATCAGAGCAACACGATGACAATTAGCCATTATTCCCGTCAAGAAGGGATAGAAGGCCGAGAAATCCATAGATCGTAGAGGTGAGCCAATTTTGGTGGAAAATAATTGATTCTGGTGTCGATAGACAGAAGCAGTGGAATGTGTATGGCAGCGGGCTTGATGCTGCAGTGAACCTAAACATACACTGATGGCGATGTAGATGACGGTGATTTTATTTTCCAGCGCCATCGTCCGGCTGACCTTCCCACTTCGTGACCTCCTAACCACGCTTTGCCATGAACACCCAGAAGAATTCGCAATATGCGTGAAGTGCGGCTTCATTGCAGAGTTCTTTTACAAGCTCCATTGTGCTCACTATCTTTGCGATCGCTGCATCGGGTCTGCGGGGTCGTTCACCTGTTGGAAAGACGGAATCAGGACTAAAATCCAAACGGTAATATCTGTTCTTGTTCTCCCATCAAAGCCGCATGTTTTCTGCGGAAACGAAGAACGTGTAATTGAAAGGGTGTAGTTGCTGCTGTGGCGACACATACCTCGATACTTTAATATATATGCGGGCAGCACGTTACGGCAACAGCTAATCAGAACTTTCTTGCCTGCCAAGAACGCTGATACACGTCACTTTTGAACTGAGTGATACCCATGAAATATTTGAGATTGACATTTTTTATTGCGTCTTGATATCTCGGGTTTTACAATTCACCTTTCAGCCCTATATGCTCTATTTCTGGCCAAACGCGTCTCTATGTGTGCTTTTCCTAATATTTGAATCGTGCAAGCATAAAGCAAAAAATTGAGATTGTGGCAGAAGTAATCAGCCGTTTACATGTATGACATCTAATTAGGCCATCAAGTAATTAAAATTTTAAATTCCATCAGAACATTTGCTGCTCTTTTTCTAAATTTTGGAATATACTGAGCCCACTTACAAAAAATAAAGCTGGTTATTCAAATATTTTTATATTTACAGCATTGTCACCAAACGAGGACTGTGGCTTTGGGGTCGCCCCGACGTCAGCCGGGTATTAGCTGCAGCGTCTTCCTCTTTCTAGCATGCAGCTCTAGTGTTGTATGTCGAAGGGAGCATTCTCTAAGAACTATCGCCAAGAAAACCAGTTGTATTTTAGTTTTCTCTCTAATTGCTAGAAGAATTTTCGGTTATGTAGAATACCAGCACCTGAAGGGTTTTAAAAGTTCGGGATCAATAAAAAGCGACGACAAGTACTGTTTCAACTTACACCGCTAGGTAAAAAAGCCATGCTCCTAGATGCACCTCCGAAGTGGGTAGCATGACTGGAACGGTACACTGGACAACATGGTCAGGCAAACTCTCATGGTGTACCAAAAACCGCGGTTACCTTTTCTCGTGATGTCAAGAGCAAGGTGTTTTAAATGTTTTAAAGACGATAGTCTTTCTTTGTATATCTGTCTGTCTGTGACTCGATTCAGCCACCCAGCCATAGTGAAACGAAAGATGCGCAACAGTCTTAGACACTCACAGCCAAATCTAAACATATAATTCCGGTGTTTGTGTTCACACTTTTCAACATTGTTCAACAAGAACAAGACATTACGCAACTCTAAGGCCGCAAATCAATAGATAGGTTCCATTCGCTTTATTAAAATTCGTGGATGGTTGGTTTTTGCAATAGCAAATTAAATACTACATCAACGGCAGAAACGGCCTGTTTATAGATAAATGTTGCAGTAGAGAGCCACAATTCACGAGCGTCTCCGCCGTACGGCAGCGCTAATATCGACACACCCGAATTGGGGTAGTGGAATGCGTTAAATTTAAATTGACTTCAGAACCTCTAGCGTGTTATATTGGGAGGAACGCGACGGAAGAGTAACAGCATGAGAGGTGAGCGGGAAAGAGAACGGAGGCCTTTATTTGGCAGGGGCGCCATTCGACTATCATCTTTAGGAGACATTTGTAACGAAAGGTGAACATACGCGGCCGTTTTTTGTCGTCGAGGTTCATGCCTAGTTGGTGAGAACGATTGACGTCGTCTTACTCTGATAATTTTGAATTTTGAGCAAATGTAAAGGCCACAAAATTATCTCCTGATGTTTCTAATAGTCTGTACCGAAGCGGTCCAGAATGACGTGTATTGCGCGTTACACCGGGGATGTCTTCCGCAGCGTGGAGAAGAATGCGCCCTATGTGTACGGCTTGCTTTTCTGTCCCTAAGTGAATTTGCTTCGTCTTGTAGAAACAAATGAGGTAAAATGGATGACATGGCTATGTTCGTGGGATTTTTTCGAGTTATTCTGGGCCGGCGAACGTTCTGTACTTCGAGCCAAAGTTCGCGTGAGTCAGCGGCATGCGCTTTTGGCTGCGTGTATTTTGTCGGTGCATTCACTCTGGGTTTTGTGTTTTTTTTTTCTTTCAAGCCACTAACCACCCCCCCAACTCGCAATGCTCAATTGATCGAGGCTGCCATGCTGTGCCCAGGATGCAGTCAACCCATCATGTTTAAAGATATAAAGGTACCAAATACTGTTTGTTAGATACTGACGATTTCTTGTTTCATGTTGGTAAGGTAACGCATTAGAGACATTGTTTGTTTCGGTGGGGGATATACAGCTCTACCGAGCTATTTAAGCACTGTAGTCTTTCCCAGCCCAGCTAAATACGCATATTGGATTGCTTTTGAATGTGCCAACCCGTCACAACAACATAAATTCCACCGCCTTAAACATTTTTATGATAATGGGTTGGGCCAACCAAACGCGGTGACTGCATAAAAAACAGCGACACACAAATCCACTTTGGTATTGATCCGCACAACATGTGTTCCGAAGGAACGGCTACTGTTTGTGTTGAACGTCATTGGACCGTGAACGCTTGTTTCATTCAGTACTGTACGGGGTGCAGCACCACTCACATTTGAATATGCACGCGCGGCAGTGGCAACGCCGCAGCACAAAAAATGCGAATATCACACCAGTGTTACACTGGCCGAGGTTGAGTAGTTCTGCGTGGCTCCTGGAGAACCGTGCTGGACATGCGCGAGGAGCAGCGACGTCACACGGCGCACAGAACGTTGCTCGCTGCCCTGCATCTCTCACACACCCCACGCGCCCAGCGTCTTTGCCGACCTCCGTTCCGCACGTGGCGGCGTGGTCCACTTGATGATCATGCGAGGGGTGGCCGGGTGTGGAACCGATGGCTCGTGCGTCGCCGCGACGCCGGCGTGCGCCTGTGGAACCAGCTTAGCTCTGGGGCGATTGGTGACGCTACGCTGGAGCCGCTTCACAAATATACATGTGTCACATAATGCGTATACCCTATGTGTGTCATTGAAGCAGCAGTAAGCATGATAATCAACCTAATCCTAGACAACCAGGAAAGCGTATAATAACCAGCTAAACCTTAGCTCACGCTCCATATATCCTGGCATAGCCGAGCTAAGCCACAGCTAATTTTTTTCTAAAATATTTTCTTGTTGAAGTGTGCTACGCAAGTAGCCACGAATTCCAGTGCTAATGCCAAGTGTGTCCTAAGATCAATTTGAAACTAAATCTGACCACTGGGGTATTATGTAAAATCATGAGATTAGCTCTCGAATTGACGTATTAAGGAATCGAATGAACTCGCGTTTATTGCGATAAAAAGAAGCCGTTCTGCGTGTCCAGAGAATGGCGTGATGGGTCGGAAATGGGGTAGGAATAAATGAGTTGGGTAGAGAGTCGTGAGGACAAAAGCCAATTGCCGCGATCAAACGCGCCTGTTCCTCAAATAAAGTACAGCGCAGTGAGAGCTAGTTCTTTCTGTGACGTGGATCTTCGATTGGATGAATGAAAAGTTCTTAGTCTACCAACTGACAAACGCTGTGCCACTTACTAATTGCCTTGGGGACTCGACTTGAATTGCTTTTACAAGGAGACCGTTCTGGAGTCCACGCCCGCTGCCCGCTCCACATAGCTTCTTCATTGTAGTTTGGTCCCACAGCTGTTTTTAGTCGCCCGTGCAGTATAACGCCGTAGTAGTTCTTGCGTTAATTATATTTCCCACCGACGCGTCCCACCGACGCGTCGCCGGTGTGAGCAGCGTGCGGGGACGGCTGCGTAACCATTGGCCGCGCCATCTACTGGGTGCTCCGTGAGAGAAAACCGCCGTCCCCCTCCCCAGCCGCGTTGGGAGTTTTTGTCCCGCACGCCGCGAAAGAACCATTGACTCGTAAAGGTTGAAAGCTTTGGTTTTAAAATATAGCCGTGTTTAAATTGTTTCATAGCCACCGATTGATGCTAGAAAAATAGGCCTGATTGTTTCGGTAAAGGGACCAGCGTTTCCCAGTCCGGAGGCACGTCTCCACACGTCGAGACGCCCTAGGCGGATTGAAAACTCAGAAGGTGCAGTCTGCTTTGCGATGCTCACTGACTACACTGCCTGTGTCGACGAGTCTGATATCCGCCGAGAGTAGGCATCGTCATATGGAACGCAGGCTGACGATTTTGCATGCATTTTAGTGATGCCTGCATGCGGTCGCCGGGCGATCCTGAGAGTGGTTCATCGTAACACTTCTTGAAAGAGCACACAAGCGCTCGAAAATGGAAGTAGTGTTTGCCCTCAGTTACTATCAGCAATTACGTTTTAGGGGCGAAGCACCTTAACGCCCAGGCTTGTCCGTCCACCATCCGGCGTCCGTGCGCATGGCACAGCACCATGTAAATCGAAACATCTGTGAACAAAAGGTCCACAAAAGGGTAACAAAAACAAAATAAAAGGTTCACAAAAGGTTAGAGAGCGAGAGAGAGAGAGCGAGAGAGAGAGAGGGAGGGAGAGAGAGAGAGGGAGGGAGGGAGGGAGGGAGGGAGGGAGGGAGGGAGGGAGGGAAAGAGAGAGGAAAACGCACAGCACCATGTAAATCGAACAACAGTGAACAAAACGTTCATAAAAGGTTAAAGAGAACAAAATAAAAGATTCACAAAATGTAAGAGAGAGAGAGACAATGCTCCTGGAGAGCCGTGCTGCTCATGCGCGAGGAGCATTGGATTGGCTTGGATTGGATTGTAAATCGTTTTAGCATCAGTAAGCACTCTCACGGGTGATTTACGGTAAGAACTATCCCCAGTGCTTCGCCCACTTATGGTTCACTTCGTGGAGATGCGTGAATGTTTTACGCTTATTTGAAGCAAAAAATACGACCTAAATCATTGTATAGCTGCTCGATTGATCGATACGACCGCGTATACAAAATATTGCGAGCTCAGCCAAACGTAGGGTGCGACGTTGCGTCGTCATATCTGGAGGCTTCGGGTGTTGTGTAGGCGGTGCCGCGCCTAATTTTATTTTTAAATTTTAAAAAGTGAATATCTTTCGTACTTCCGCACCAATCCAGATGATCATTCGTTTTGCGTCTGTATCTGAAGAACACGAGGAACACACGTAGGGCCCGAAAAGTAACTGCAAGAAAGGGGTTGCAAGGGTCCTTTAAGGTTAAAATGTGGCGGAATATTTTATTACAGCCAAAAGGAAAGCCTGCTTTTGCACTTTTCGCATAAAACGTTTTAGTCTCACGAGATTTAGGGAAGCTTACAATTCCAATCATTTTTGGCTATTCGCTTTTGCATCACCTAGAAACTTTTAATAAAAACTGTGCATTTTGTAATAAGCCTACTCGTAACAGCGTCTATGCTGTTCATGTTACTTTCCAAGAATTGTTTCTTTTCGCTTTCCGTCGACTTACTTGAGTGATGACTATTTTTAGCCTACCATCATTAAACGAACATTTTGCAGTCTGTTGCAAGCTATTGCTGTTTATTCCGGCTTATGCCCCTGCGTAGGTCATTGTGGCTTATTTGAAGCTGCAAAATCCCAGCCTTAAATAAATGAGTTGTCGTGTATTAACCGCGCGTCACAATAACATGATTTGTTCTATTTACATAATATGAGGACTAGGCTAAAAGTTTCCCCTACAAAGAACAGCTTTAAAGTTGATTTTTGTCCCCAGGCTCACATCAACCAGCAGCATTCTGGTCTCTGGAAGCAAGAAAACCAGCGTACGAAGATCGACGAGAAGGTAATTGATTCGTCGCCGCTGTCGTTTTCAGTGTTGTCCCGAAAAGGTTTTTTATAAGAGATTTGTGAGCGTGATTGCCTTTCACTTTAGGCTTACGGTGGTCACGCTGTCAAGAATCAAGGACCCCCGGCAAACACGGTTTATCCAAGCGGCGGTGCCGAGGACAAGCCAAAGGTGCCTCACATAAAAAAAAACTAAAAAACATCTGTCCTGGTTGTGCTATTGGCTTCCACTTTTCTTTTTATTCTCTCTTCCTTTCGTAGTTTTTTCGTGAGCCTTCCGATATCTGTTTTCCCTCTCTGGGTGTGAAATGGGAGTGTTTGAGTTACCGAATTAGTCAGCCAGTAGTATGGTGAATTTATTTTATGGCTAGCCAGTTTCGGAGTAGTTTAGTGACTTTATACAAAACAATTAAACAAGAGCCGGTTTACAGTGTCTCGTAATGCAAGTTTCTCGTACCAATAACTACTTTACTACGTATAAACTAAGTGTTAATGCTGTTTCGTGCAGCATCTCATATCCGTGATGGTGTCCAAATTATTCGCAGTTAATTTTGCGAGTAGTAGCATTCTAACTGTATGTGTGCGATAATATTTGGGTGTTCCCTATCTCTAGGTGGAAGCAGTTTGTTGCTGTATTTGCGTGTTTTTTTATGTAAGTAGCTTGCTTAGTATAGTTTTTGTAGGAAAGCGTGTTACTAGGCTTTGTAAGGAACCTAAAAAATTGATTTTTAGAGCCTGTGTAAGTTGGATTTTGCTGAAATAATTAATATTCGGCAGGGAATGACGTCGTATTCTGAACATTGGTTGATGGAATCGGCAGTTCCAGCTGGTAATGTAACCGAAGCTTAGACGAACCGCTAGCTAAAAATGGAACAGGAAATTTCACGTATTCAGCCCAAAATCCAGCTGGAAAATCTGCATTTGGGGCTGGAATATACAACTAGAAATCTCTTCCATTGGGAAGCATAGCTAAAAAGTGCACTTAATAAATTCTAAACCAAGATGGAAGTTCCACATTTATAGCTTAAAATTGAATCCGGAATCCTTACATTTCTAGCTGGAACTTCAGCGGGAATCTCCACATTTCTATGTGTAAATGGTGAATGGAAAACATTTACGGCTCGAATTGAAAATTTTTTACCCATGGCTACCCGTGTGAAATGTGCTCTTCATTCGGTGAAATACATTTCCAGGGTTATCTAGTTCAGCTGCAAATTTTGTTTTGGCTTGAAAAATGAAACATACTGAGCACGTGACTTTTATTACATGCTCCGCATCTTGGCGCCAGTGCGTGGGTTCGCAGTAGGAAACAGTGAACGAGGGTTTGCGTCCAATTTTGCTATAGACCATTCATCGGCATGTGCGCTTTTTAACTTGGTGAAGCTCAGGGTTGGGCATTTGTTCATTCAACCGCCATGTGATTACGTCGTGCATCGTTTCCATTCTACGCAGCGACTAAATTAGGTAATGGTATACGCCGCAAGCAGAATGCAACTACCTAAAAAGAAATTGATTAAATGTGGTAATCAAACCAAGGTTCATGCAAGTTCAGCACACATCCCCTTCCTTGAAGCTAATCGCAATAGGTATCGAGCAAATGGGGTATGCTGTGAATGCGCTGTAGCCTTCGACTTAGAATTGTGAGCAGAAATTATATCATGTGGCCTTCATGGGTAGTGTGAGCATAGTAATTGCAGAGGTTACACAGCAAGTTTATGCCAATAACAAACATGTAGCGCAAAATACAGAGACAAGAAAGTAATGGCGCAAAAAAGGACAATAAGGATGTCACTCGAATGGCATAATCGCGCTTATCGATGAGCCCTACAGGTCTCATTGGAGCAAACTACCTAAATACGAAGCACAGCATATGTGCGCTGGTAGCGTATATGTAGTGGTAACGAGTGCGACTCCATAAACACCTCACTCATAGTAACAGAAACGATAGGAGAGCGCAATAGATGCACTAAAATAATGAGGGTAATCAGTGGACGCAATTGACTCACTAGACATGCCTTGGTATGTTTCTCTGTCACTGCTGCTATAGACTCTCATGCGGCCATTTTGGTGGCCGTTGTGAGGCGTACACGCAAATATGCGTAAAAAGAATGAACGTACGAGCGGAAAAATTCCTCGGAGAGCAGAGGGAGGAGCTCGCAACAGCTAACACCGCCGCTATCCGACGCCACCATAACGGTTGGGACGCGAACTATACACACCAGATATATACCCCCCCGGTTTCAGACTTCGTTGCAACAGAAGATGACGTAATCATAAAAGACCTACTATTAGACAAGCTGTATATATCCAATAGCTTGAAATTAAATAAAATTCCATCGTTTCGCTCACGTAAGCCTAATATTTTGTCACTTTCATCTGCCGCTCCTAATCTGGAAGTCTCTGTGTTTAGTGTGGTTCGGGGGGTTCCTTGATATCCGCCGCTAGCTTTGAGATTCCAGGTATATGTCAAACATCCACCGTTGATAACGTCATCTTCCAGTCTGCCTGTTCTCAAAGTTTAAATAAGGCGGAATCTATATCCAAATATTAAGCATTTTTAGCACTGCCCTTCTCTTGCTTTACCTCTTGTAGTGACCAATACGACACGTTGAGTGAACACCAAACATTTTTGACGTTATCTTGCATCCGATTCCCTTACGCAGTAAGAACACATATACCGTACAAAAGATTTCTCTAGTCTACCTTACAAATGGTATGGTATCAGCAGCGCTCATTTTTATCGTTTGACCAGTTTCGCACCGGTAAGATTGTTCTGAGCACCTCAGCTCTGGTACTATGTTTACTGACACCGGGGCTTTATTATGCATGTTACAGGCAGCCAAGAATTTCGGATCATCATATAAAGCCTATTCTGGAAACCAACAGCCTGTTGCAGAACAGCGACCGCGACAACAGAGATTCGAAGAATGTCCACCGATCTCCAAAGTAAGGCTTTTTCCCTAATCGTGACCGACCAACTCTGAAGTCACCGCTTGTTCACGGCCGTATGACACGACGACAATCGTTTTATTACCCTGAACATAATGCTTTACACTGTTTTATTCTGCAACGATGTTTGTTCCCATAACAAAATAATAGCAAATCAAATTCAAGACGATCCCGACCCACCCAATAACCCAATTAACGCGGTATCTGGACCAGCCTTGCTAATATGCTCATGTTCACAAATATGGCGTCACATAGTAGAATATCACTTTCAAATGTTAAATATTATAGTATTTCTTGTGCTACGTAAAACAGAAAATGTTTGTCTGTCCGTCCGTCCGTCACCCAGTTAAGCTTGCGGCCAGAAGTTAGAAGGAATACTTGAACAAGTTACATAGGCACAACTTTACTGAACCTGTGAATACGATAACACCCTTCATAATTGTCAGCGGTGTCCAGCAAAAAGACATCATTAGACATATTTAGGGCGGAACAACAATGCATAAGTGGTAGTTGCAGTGTTGCTTAAAGTACGGCATCTTAATTTGAGTATTCTTTTAATTATTTACAGTTTTTAACTATGGGACCCTCGCCTGGATAGTATAACTACTGTACTTTTCTGTAATCACTGAAAAACAGGAAACTGAACTGAATAAATATACATGGTTGTTTATCTTTTGAGATAGAAATAAACAAAACAATCTTTTGACCCAAAGAGTCAACGTACTCCCGCCCGTTGCTCGTGAATCGTGACGTAATTCCAAAAGGGTCACAGTAACAAAAGGTTGTAATAGACGGCGCGCGAGCAGTCGGACGAAAATTTAATTTACCGGAGCACTCCTCTACCACCATAGAGTTCCATACTAATATACACTAGAGGGAAATCTGGCACCACTGTCTAGGGGATCCCGCGCTTCAGAGAGCGTTCCGTCATGTACCGGGCAGGTACGTTCCACTTGTCCTTGGCATGGCTCATGAACACGCTGAGAAGTTGGCCCTGGCTGCGAAAAACCGACGCTATTACTGTAGAAGGTTCATCAAAATTGCTTTGTTATTATAAAATTGAACCCCCAAAAAGAATAATTTTGTCCGTGATCATGTAGAAATGTTACCCTTTTTGGTTGATTTTGGCTTCCCGACAAAAGATAGCCATATAGATAGCTGAGCCAAGTAGGCGAGGAACGTCGCTGGCGGCAATGGCGCCACCCACGGCGGCCCGCGACTCCAGCAACAGATTTGCCTCTAGTATAAATTAGTATGAAACTATGTCTACCGCTTTTATCGTGGGAGGACCGAGAAGGGAGGGGAAAAGCATTGAGGAGTGGGCGGGCGGGAGATGGGCGGCAGTTAGGTGCCAGCGACGGCACAAGACTATTGACTAGTGACGTAAGCAGTTCCGCGGCCTTTTTTTTTTCCTGTTTTGAAATTCAATAATCGGTCACGTTGACAGTCGAATTGTTCAGGTTATCATTGAAGCGTCGCAAAGCAGAGACTTTTTTGTATGCATTTTCAGGGTTACCGTCAGTCTAACCAACATCACGAAGTGGAGCGTGATTTCTCCGGCCAGCGAACAAACAAGCATGATGATTCAGCCAACCAGAAAAACTATGCAAGAGATGAGGTAAATACGCCAACAGTATATAAGAGAATAATATCTACGTACAAATATGTTAAAATTAAAAAAAAATAGGTTCTGATTCTTCACCTCTAAACGGCCCTTCACAGGCACCTTCGAATGAAATCATGACGAAAAAAAAATGTGTTTTTTTTCTAAGCTGCTGTGTGAGGCTGCGCAAGCTGAGCATCATGTATTGGTTTTGTTTAGAGCAAACCAATATTTCTAATCAAATTAGTTATGCCAACAATTTTCTGGACTGTCTTTGTCTCAGTTCTCCATAAAAGAAATCAGAAGTAATTGGCTCTGGCTTGACCGAAAATATCGTGAGCGCTGGAGTGTACTTGTGGTGGCACTAGATTCGTAATCGCCGAGGTGCTTCTTCCTGCAGTTGCAACAGCGTATCGCGAAGAGAAAGCCTGCCACATAGCTTCAAAGGGAAAGCGTGAGCGTCAGGCATTCAGAAGTGTATTCATCAATTTTACTAAACCACAGAGCAATAGCATTTCGCACTTTGTAGTGACATGATTTGAACTTGCGCAAGAGCCTAGTATCTCCAACTTTTGTTGAAGGGCACAAGAATATCCTCCGTCAGAGCCGTGGTACCCTGGTAGTCCTATGTGCAAAGACGCGCGTTGCGTACGCATGACGGAAAATCCCTCGGATGTTATTTTTATTTCATAGGCATTTTGGAAACATCAAAATAGCCATTCACTTATGTGTGGCGCTTTGAAGCTCTAACTTACGTGGGCTGACCTGGTTTCGCAAACTTACGTAGGCTTCATCCAAGCACGCATACAGTGTCTGTATTTGATTGTGGCAAATATTTGCAGAAGTAGGGCTATTTTTTGAAAAAGAAGTTTGTGTTCCGGTTTTTTTTTCTGCATGTTTGCTGACAGTACAGCAGATGTTTGTGGCTCGTCACGTGCATGGCAGGCTGACTAGAAGGAAAAGGATAATTTTGGCTAAATTGAACCCAAAAGACTATAACACTTTCGGCGTGAGTGTTTGCCGGGCCAAATCATGAATCAGATGCGCGACGTTTTGTTGCTTGACGCTACTTCCCATTGGGAAAATCCACGCTTAAACAAAACACGAAATGATAATTTCTAAATCATGAATCAGATGCGCGACGTTTTGTTGCTTGACGCTACTTCCCATTGGGAAAATCCACGCTTAAACAAAACACGAAATGATAATTTCTAAATCATGAATCAGATGCGCAACGTTTTGTTGCTTGACGCTACTTCCCATTGGGAAAATCCACGCTTAAACAAAACACGAAATGATAATTTCTAAATCATGAATCAGATGCGCGACGTTTTGTTGCTTGACGCTACTTCCCATTGGGAAAATCCACGCTTAAACAAAACACGAAATGATAATTTCTAAATCATGAATCAGATGCGCAACGTTTTGTTGCTTGACGCTACTTCCCATTGGGAAAATCCACGCTTAAACAAAACACGAAATGATAATTTCTAAATCATGAATCAGATGCGCGACGTTTTGTTGCTTGACGCTACTTCCCATTGGGAAAATCCACGCTTAAACAAAACACGAAATGATAATTTCTAAATCATGAATCACATGCGCAACGTTTTGTTGCTTGACGCTACTTCCCATTGGGAAAATCCACGCTTAAACAAAACACGAAATGATAATTTCTAAATCATGAATCAGATGCGCGACGTTTTGTTGCTTGACGCTACTTCCCATTGGGAAAATCCACGCTTAAACAAAACACGAAATGATAATTTCTAAATCATGAATCAGATGCGCGACGTTTTGTTGCTTGACGCTACTTCCCATTGGGAAAATCCACGCTTAAACAAAACACGAAATGATAATTTCTAAATCATGAATCAGATGCGCAACGTTTTGTTGCTTGACGCTACTTCCCATTGGGAAAATCCACGCTTAAACAAAACACGAAATGATAATTTCTCAATCATGAATCAGATGCGCAACGTTTTGTTGCTTGACGCTACTTCCCATTGGGAAAATCCACGCTTAAACAAAACACGAAATGATAATTTCTAAATCATGAATCAGATGCGCAACGTTTTGTTGCTTGACGCTACTTCCCATTGGGAAAATCCACGCTTAAACAAAACACGAAATGATAATTTCTAAATCATGAATCAGATGCGCAACGTTTTGTTGCTTGACGCTACTTCCCATTGGGAAAATCCACGCTTAAACAAAACACGAAATGATAATTTCTAAATCATGAATCAGATGCGCGACGTTTTGTTGCTTGACGCTACTTCCCATTGGGAAAATCCACGCTTAAACAAAACACGAAATGATAATTTCTAAATCATGAATCAGATGCGCGACGTTTTGTTGCTTGACGCTACTTCCCATTGGGAAAATCCACGCTTAAACAAAACACGAAATGATAATTTCTAAATCATGAATCAGATGCGCGACGTTTTGTTGCTTGACGCTACTTCCCATTGGGAAAATCCACGCTTAAACAAAACACGAAATGATAATTTCTAAATCATGAATCAGATGCGCAACGTTTTGTTGCTTGACGCTACTTCCCATTGGGAAAATCCACGCTTAAACAAAACACGAAATGATAATTTCTAAATCATGAATCAGATGCGCGACGTTTTGTTGCTTGACGCTACTTCCCATTGGGAAAATCCACGCTTAAACAAAACACGAAATGATAATTTCTAAATCATGAATCAGACGCGCAACGTTTTGTTGCTTGACGCTACTTCCCATTGGGAAAACCAAGCTTAAACAAAACACGAAATGATAATTTCTAAATCATGAATCAGATGCGCGACGTTTTGTTGCTTGACGCTACTTCCCATTGGGAAAATCCACGCTTAAACAAAACACGAAATGATAATTTCTAAATCATGAATCACATGCGCAACGTTTTGTTGCTTGACGCTACTTCCCATTGGGAAAATCCACGCTTAAACAAAACACGAAATGATAATTTCTAAATCATGAATCAGATGCGCGACGTTTTGTTGCTTGACGCTACTTCCCATTGGGAAAATCCACGCTTAAACAAAACACGAAATGATAATTTCTAAATCATGAATCAGATGCGCGACGTTTTGTTGCTTGACGCTACTTCCCATTGGGAAAATCCACGCTTAAACAAAACACGAAATGATAATTTCTAAATCATGAATCAGATGCGCAACGTTTTGTTGCTTGACGCTACTTCCCATTGGGAAAATCCACGCTTAAACAAAACACAAAATGATAATTTCTAAATCATGAATCAGATGCGCGACGTTTTGTTGCTTGACGCTACTTCCCATTGGGAAAATCCACGCTTAAACAAAACACGAAATGATAATTTCTAAATCATGAATCAGATGCGCGACGTTTTGTTGCTTGACGCTACTTCCCATTGGGAAAATCCACGCTTAAACAAAACACGAAATGATAATTTCTAAATCATGAATCAGATGCGCGACGTTTTGTTGCTTGACGCTACTTCCCATTGGGAAAATCCACGCTTAAACAAAACACGAAATGATAATTTCTAAATCATCAATCAGATGCGCAACGTTTTGTTGCTTGACGCTACTTCCCATTGGGAAAATCCACGCTTAAACAAAACACGAAATGATAATTTCTTAATCATGAATCAGATGTGCGACGTTTTGTTGCTTGACGCTACTTCCCATTGGAAAAATCCACGCTTAAACAAAACACGAAATGATAATTTCTAAATCATGAATCAGATGCGCGACGTTTTGTTGCTTGACGCTACTTCCCATTGGGAAAATCCACGCTTAAACAAAACACGAAATGATAATTTCTAAATCATGAATCAGATGCGCGACGTTTTGTTGCTTGACGCTACTTCCCATTGGGAAAATCCACGCTTAAACAAAACACGAAATGATAATTTCTAAATCATGAATCAGATGCGCGACGTTTTGTTGCTTGACGCTACTTCCCATTGGGAAAATCCACGCTTAAAGAAAACACGAAATAATTTATAAATCATGAATCAGATGCGCGACATTTTGTTGCTTGACGCTACTTCCCATTGGGAAAATCCACGCTTAAACAAAACACGAAATGATAATTTCTAAATCATGAATCAGATGCGCGACGTTTTGTTGCTTGACGCTACTTCCCATTGGGAAAATCCACGCTTAAACAAAACACGAAATGATAATTTCTAAATCATGAATCAGATGCGCGACGTTTTGTTGCTTGACGCTACTTCCCATTGGGAAAATCCACGCTTAAACAAAACACGAAATGATAATTTCTAAATCATGAATCAGATGCGCAACGTTTTGTTGCTTGACGCTACTTCCCATTGGGAAAATCCACGCTTAAACAAAACACGAAATGATAATTTCTAAATCATGAATCAGATGCGCAACGTTTTGTTGCTTGACGCTACTTCCCATTGGGAAAATCCACGCTTAAACAAAACACGAAATGATAATTTCTAACTCATGAATCAGATGCGCAACGTTTTGTTGCTTGACGCTACTTCCCATTGCGAAAATCCACGCTTAAACAAAACACGAAATGATAATTTCTAAATCATGAATCAGATGCGCAACGTTTTGTTGCTTGACGCTACTTCCCATTGGGAAAATCCACGCTTAAACAAAACACGAAATGATAATTTCTAAATCATGAATCAGATGCGCAACGTTTTGTTGCTTGACGCTACTTCCCATTGGGAAAATCCACGCTTAAACAAAACACGAAATGATAATTTCTAAATCATGAATCAGATGCGCAACGTTTTGTTGCTTGACGCTACTTCCCATTGGGAAAATCCACGCTTAAACAAAACACGAAATGATAATTTCTAAATCATGAATCAGATGCGCGACGTTTTGTTGCTTGACGCTACTTCCCATTGGGAAAATCCACGCTTAAACAAAACACGAAATGATAATTTCTAAATCATGAATCAGATGCGCGACGTTTTGTTGCTTGACGCTACTTCCCATTGGGAAAATCCACGCTTAAACAAAACACGAAACTATAATTTCTAAATCATGAATCAGATGCGCGACGTTTTGTTGCTTGACGCTACTTCCCATTGGGAAAATCCACGCTTAAACAAAACACGAAATGATAATTTCTAAATCATGAATCAGATGCGCGACGTTTTGTTGCTTGACGCTACTTCCCATTGGGAAAATCCACGCTTAAACAAAACACGAAATGATAATTTCTAAATCATGAATCAGATGCGCGACGTTTTGTTGCTTGACGCTACTTCCCATTGGGAAAATCCACGCTTAAACAAAACACGAAATGATAATTTCTAAATCATGAATCAGATGCGCGACGTTTTGTTGCTTGACGCTACTTCCCATTGGGAAAATCCACGCTTAAACAAAACACGAAATGATAATTTCTAAATCATGAATCAGATGCGCAACGTTTTGTTGCTTGACGCTACTTCCCATTGGGAAAATCCACGCTTAAACAAAACACGAAATGATAATTTCTAAATCATGAATCAGATGCGCGACGTTTTGTTGCTTGACGCTACTTCCCATTGGGAAAATCCACGCTTAAACAAAACACGAAATGATAATTTCTAAATCATGAATCAGATGCGCAACGTTTTGTTGCTTGACGCTACTTCCCATTGGGAAAATCCACGCTTAAACAAAACACGAAATGATAATTTCTAAATCATGAATCAGATGCGCGACGTTTTGTTGCTTGACGCTACTTCCCATTGGGAAAATCCACGCTTAAACAAAACACGAAATGATAATTTCTAAATCATGAATCAGATGCGCAACGTTTTGTTGCTTGACGCTACTTCCCATTGGGAAAATCCACGCTTAAACAAAACACGAAATGATAATTTCTAAATCATGAATCAGATGCGCAACGTTTTGTTGCTTGACGCTACTTCCCATTGGGAAAATCCACGCTTAAACAAAACACGAAATGATAATTTCTAAATCATGAATCAGATGCGCAACGTTTTGTTTCTTGACGCTACTTCCCATTGGGAAAATCCACGCTTAAACAAAACACGAAATGATAATTTCTAAATCATGAATCAGATGCGCGACGTTTTGTTGCTTGACGCTACTTCCCATTGGGAAAATCCACGCTTAAACAAAACACGAAATGATAATTTCTAAATCATGAATCAGATGCGCAACGTTTTGTTGCTTGACGCTACTTCCCATTGGGAAAATCCACGCTTAAACAAAACACGAAATGATAATTTCTAAATCATGAATCAGATGCGCGACGTTTTGTTGCTTGACGCTACTTCCAATTGGGAAAATCCACGCTTAAACAAAACACGAAATGATAATTTCTAAATCATGAATCAGATGCGCGACGTTTTGTTGCTTGACGCTACTTCCCATTGGGAAAATCCACGCTTAAACAAAACACGAAATGATAATTTCTAAATCATGAATCAGATGCGCGACGTTTTGTTGCTTGACGCTACTTCCCATGGGGAAAATCCACGCTTAAACAAAACACGAAATGATAATTTCTAAATCATGAATCAGATGCGCGACGTTTTGTTGCTTGACGCTACTTCCCATTGGGAAAATCCAAGCTTAAACAAAACACGAAATGATAATTTCTAAATCATGAATAAGATGCGCAACGTTTTGTTGCTTGACGCTACTTCCCATTGGGAAAATCCACGCTTAAACAAAACACGAAATGATAATTTCTAAATCATGAATCAGATGCGCGACGTTTTGTTGCTTGACGCCACTTCCCATTGGGAAAATCCACGCTTAAACAAAACACGAAATGATAATTTCTAAATCATGAATCAGATGCGCGACGTTTTGTTGCTTGACGCTACTTCCCATTGGGAAAATCCACGCTTAAACAAAACACGAAATGATAATTTCTAAATCATGAATCAGATGCGCAACGTTTTGTTGCTTGACGCTACTTCCCATTGGGAAAATCCACGCTTAAACAAAACACGAAATGATAAGTTCTAAATCATGAATCAGATGCGCGACGTTTTGTTGCTTGACGCTACTTCCCATTGGGAAAATCCACGCTTAAACAAAACACGAAATGATAATTTCTAAATAATGAATGAGATGCGCGACGTTTTGTTGCTTGACGCTACTTCCCATTGGGAAAATCCACGCTTAAACAAAACACGAAATGATAATTTCTAAATCATGAATCAGATGCGCGACGTTTTGTTGCTTGACGCTACTTCCCATTGGGAAAATCCACGCTTAAACAAAACACGAAATGATAATTTCTAAATCATGAATCAGATGCGCAACGTTTTGTTGCTTGACGCTACTTCCCATTGGGAAAATCCACGCTTAAACAAAACACGAAATGATAATTTCTAAATCATGAATCAGATGCGCGACGTTTTGTTGCTTGACGCTACTTCCCATTGGGAAAATCCACGCTTAAACAAAACACGAAATGATAATTTCTAAATCATGAATCAGATGCGCGACGTTTTGTTGCTTGACGCTACTTCCCATTGGGAAAATCCACGCTTAAACAAAACACGAAATGATAATTTCTAAATCATGAATCAGATGCGCGACGTTTTGTTGCTTGACGCTACTTCCCATTGGGAAAATCCACGCTTAAACAAAACACGAAATGATAATTTCTAAATCATGAATCAGATGCGCGACGTTTTGTTGCTTGACGCTACTTCCCATTGGGAAAATCCACGCTTAAACAAAACACGAAATGATAATTTCTAAATCATGAATCAGATGCGCGACGTTTTGTTGCTTGACGCTACTTCCCATTGGGAAAATCCACGCTTAAACAAAACACGAAATGATAATTTCTAAATCATGAATCAGATGCGCGACGTTTTGTTGCTTGACGCTACTTCCCATTGGGAAAATCCACGCTTAAACAAAACACGAAATGATAATTTCTAAATCATGAATCAGATGCGCGACGTTTTGTTGCTTGACGCTACTTCCCATTGGGAAAATCCACGCTTAAACAAAACACGAAATGATAATTTCTAAATCATGAATCAGATGCGCGACGTTTTGTTGCTTGACGCTACTTCCCATTGGGAAAATCCACGCTTAAACAAAACACGAAATGATAATTTCTAAATCATGAATCAGATGCGCAACGTTTTGTTGCTTGACGCTACTTCCCATTGGGAAAATCCACGCTTAAACAAAACACGAAATGATAATTTCTAAATCATGAATCAGATGCGCAACGTTTTGTTGCTTGACGCTACTTCCCATTGGGAAAATCCACGCTTAAACAAAACACGAAATGATAATTTCTAAATCATGAATCAGATGCGCAACGTTTTGTTGCTTGACGCTACTTCCCATTGCGAAAATCCACGCTTAAACAAAACACGAAATGATAATTTCTAAATCATGAATCAGATGCGCAACGTTTTGTTGCTTGACGCTACTTCCATTGGGAAAATCCACGCTTAAACAAAACACGAAATGATAATTTCTAAATCATGAATCAGATGCGCAACGTTTTGTTGCTTGACGCTACTTCCCATTGGGAAAATCCACGCTTAAACAAAACACGAAATGATAATTTCTAAATCATGAATCAGATGCGCGACGTTTTGTTGCTTGACGCTACTTCCCATTGGGAAAATCCACGCTTAAACAAAACACGAAATGATAATTTCTAAATCATGAATCAGATGCGCGACGTTTTGTTGCTTGACGCTACTTCCCATTGGGAAAATCCACGCTTAAACAAAACACGAAATGATAATTTCTAAATCATGAATCAGATGCGCGACGTTTTGTTGCTTGACGCTACTTCCCATTGGGAAAATCCACGCTTAAACAAAACACGAAATGATAATTTCTAAATCATGAATCAGATGCGCGACGTTTTGTTGCTTGACGCTACTTCCCATTGGGAAAATCCACGCTTAAACAAAACACGAAATGATAATTTCTAAATCATGAATCAGATGCGCGACGTTTTGTTGCTTGACGCTACTTCCCATTGGGAAAATCCACGCTTAAACAAAACACGAAATGATAATTTCTAAATCATGAATCAGATGCGCGACGTTTTGTTGCTTGACGCTACTTCCCATTGGGAAAATCCACGCTTAAACAAAACACGAAATGATAATTTCTAAATCATGAATCACGATGCGCGACGTTTTGTTGCTTGACGCTACTTCCCATTGGGAAAATCCACGCTTAAACAAAACACGAAATGATAATTTCTAAATCATGAATCAGATGCGCAACGTTTTGTTGCTTGACGCTACTTCCCATTGGGAAAATCCACGCTTAAACAAAACACGAAATGATAATTTCTAAATCATGAATCAGATGCGCGACGTTTTGTTGC
>NW_027526407.1:20780065-20797896 GCF_048455015.1 Haemaphysalis longicornis | reverse complement strand
TCGCAAAGCAGACTGCACCTTCTGAGTTTTCAATCCGCCTAGGGCGTCTCGACGTGTGGAGACGTGCCTCCGGACTGGGAAACGCTGGTCCCTTTACCGAAACAATCAGGCCTATTTTTCTAGCATCAATCGGTGGCTATGAAATAATTTAAACACGGCTATATTTTAAAACCAAAGCTTTCAACCTTACGAGTCAACGGTTCTTTCGCGGCGTGCGGGACAAAAACTCCCAACGCGGCTGGGGAGGGGGACGGCGGTTTTCTCTCACGGAGCACCCAGTAGATGGCGCGGCCAATGGTTACGCAGCCGTCCCCGCACGCTGCTCACACCGGCGACGCGTCGGCGGGACGCGTCGGTGGGAAATATAATTAACGCAAGAACTACTACGGCGTTATACTGCACGGGCGACTAAAAACAGCTGTGGGACCAAACTACAATGAAGAAGCTATGTGGAGCGGGCAGCGGGCGTGGACTCCAGGACGGTCTCCTTGTAAAAGCAATTCAAGTCGAGTCCCCAAGGCAATTAGTAAGTGGCACAGCGTTGTTCAGTTGGTAGACTAAGAACTTTTCGTTCATCCAATCGAAGATCCACGTCACAGAAAGAACTAGCTCTCACTGCGCTGTACTTTATTTGAGGAACAGGCGCGTTTGATCGCGGCAATTGGCTTTTGTCCTCACGACTCTCTACCCCACTCATTTATTCCTACCCCATTTCCGACCCATCACGCCATACTCTGGTCACGCAGAACGGCTTCTTTTTATCGCAATAAACGCGAGTTCATTCGATTCCTTAATACCTCAATTCGAGAGCTAATCTCATGATTTTACATAATACCCCCGTGGTCAGATTTATTTTCAAATTGATCTTAGGACACACTTGGCATTAGCACTGGAATTCGTGGCTACTTGCGTAGCACACTTCAACAAGAAAATATTTTAGAAAAAAATTAGCTGTGGCTTAGCTCGGCTATGCCAGGATATATGGAGCGTGAGCTAAGGTTTAGCTGGTTATTATACGCTTTCCTGGTTGTCTAGGATTAGGTTGATTATCATGCTTACTGCTGCTTCAATGACACACACACGGTATACGCATTATGTGACACATGTACATTTGTGAAGCGGCTCCAGCGTAGCGTCACCAATCGCCCCAGAGCTAAGCTGGTTCCACAGGCGCACGCCGGCGTCGCGGCGACGCACGAGCCATCGGTTCCACACCCGGCCACCCCTCGCATGATCATCAAGTGGACCACGCCGCCACGTGCGGAACGGAGGTCGGCAAAGACGCTGGGCGTGTGGGGTGTGTGAGAGATGCAGGGCAGCGAGCAACGTTCTGTGCGCCGTGTGACGTCGCTGCTCCTCGCGCATGTCCAGCACGGTTCTCCACTAGCCACGCAGAACTACTAAACCTTGGCCAGTGTAACACTGGTGTGATATTCGCATTTTTTGTGCTGCGGCGTTGCCACTGCCGCGCGTGCATATTCAAATGTGAGTGGTGCTGCACCCCGTACAGTACTGAATGAAACAAGCGTTCACGGTCCAATGACGTTCAACACAAACAGTAGCCGTTCCTTCGGAACACATGTTGTGCGGATCAATACCAAAGTCGATTTGTGTGTCGCTGTTTTTTATGCAGTCACCGCGTTTGGTTGGCACAACCCATTATCATAAAAATGTTTAAGGCGGTGGAATTTATGTTGTTGTGACGGGTTGGCACATTCAAAAGCAATCCAATATGCGCATTTAGCTGGGCTGTGAAAGACTACAGTGCTTAAATAGCTCGGTAGAGCTGTATATCCCCCACCGAAACAAACAATGTCTCTAATGCGTTACCTTACCAACATGAAACAAGAAATCGTCAGTATCTAACAAACAGTATTTGGTACCTTTATATCTTTAAACATGATGGGTTGACTGCATCCTGGGCACAGCATGGCAGCCTCGATCAATTGAGCATTGCGAGTTGGGGGGGTGGTTAGTGGCTTGAAAGAAAAAAAAACACAAAACCCAGAGTGAATGCACCGACAAAATACACGCAGCCAAAAGCGCATGCCGCTGACTCACGCGAACTTTGGCTCGAAGTACAGAACGTTCGCCGGCCCAGAATAACTCGAAAAAATCCCACGAACATAGCCATGTCATCCATTTTACCTCATTTGTTTCTACAAGACGAAGCAAATTCACTTAGGGACAGAAAAGCAAGCCGTACACATAGGGCGCATTCTTCTCCACGCTGCGGAAGACATCCCCGGTGTAACGCGCAATACACGTCATTCTGGACCGCTTCGGTACAGACTATTAGAAACATCAGGGGATAATTTTGTGGCCTTTACATTTGCTCAAAATTATCAGAGTAAGACGACGTCAATCGTTCTCACCAACTAGGCATGAACCTCGACGACAAAAAACGGCCGCGTATGTTCACCTTTCGTTACAAATGTCTCCTAAAGATGATAGTCGAACGGCGCCCCTGCCAAATAAAGGCCTCCGTTCTCTTTCCCGCTCACCTCTCATGCTGTTACTCTTCCGTCGCGTTCCTCCCAATATAACACGCTAGAGGTTCTGAAGTCAATTTAAATTTAACGCATTCCACTACTCCGATGCGGGTGTGTCGATACTAGCGCTGCCGTACGGCGGAGATGCTCGTGAATTGAGGCTCTCCACTGCAACATTTATCTATAAACAGGCCGTTTCTGACGTTGATGTAGTATTTCATTTGCTATTGCAAAAACCAAGCATCCACGAATTTTAATAAAGCGAATGGAACCTATCTATTGATTTGCGGCCTTATAGTTGCGTAATGTCTTGTTCTTGCTGAACAATGTTGAAAAATGTGAACACAAACACCGGAATTATATGTTTAGATTTGGCTGTGAGTGTCTAAGACTGTTGCGCATCTTTCGTTTCACTATGGCTGGGTGGCTGAATCGAGTCACAGACAGACAGATATACAAAGAAAGACTATCGTCTTTAAAACATCCAAAACACCTTGCTCTTGACATCACGAGGAAAGGTAACCGCGGTTTTTGGTACACCATGAGAGTTTGCCTGACCATGTTGTCCAGTGTACCGTTCCAGTCATGCTACCTACTTCGGAGGTGCATCTAGGAGCATGGTTTTTTTAACTAGCAGTGTAAGTAGAAACAGTACTTGTCGTTGCTTTTTATTGATCCCGAACTTTTAAAACCCTTCCGGCGCTCGTATTCTACATAACCGAAAATTCTTCTAGCAATGGGAGAGAAAACTAAAATACAACTGGTTTTCTTGGCGATAATTTAGAGAATGCTCCCTTCGACATACAACACTAGAGCTGCATGCTAGAAAGAGGAAGACGCTGCAGCTAATACCCGGCTGACGTCGGGGCGACCCCAAAGCCACAGTCCTCGTTTGGTGACAATGCTGTAAATATAAAAATATTTGAATAACCAGCTTTATTTTTTGTAAGTGGGCTCAGTATATTCCAAAATTTAGAAAAAGAGCAGCAAATGTTCTGATGGAATTTAAAATTTTAATTACTTGATGGCCTAATTTGATGTCATACCTGTAAACGGCTGATTACTTCTGCCACAATCTCAATTTTTTGCTTTATGCTTGCACGATTCAAATATTAGGAAAAGCACACATAAAGACGCGTTTGGCCAGAAATAGAGCATATAGGGCTGAAAGGTGAATTGTAAAACCCGAGATATCAAGACGCAATAAAAAATGTCAATCTCATAAATATTTCATGGGTATCGCTCAGTTCAAAAGTGACGTGTATCAGCGTTCTTGGCAGGCAAGAAAGTTCTGATTAGCTGTTACCGTAACGTGCTGCCCGCATATATATTAAAGTGTCGAGGTATGTGTCGCCACAGCAGCAACTACACCCTTTCAATTACACGTTCTTCGTTTCCGCAGAAAACATGCGGCTTTGATGGGAGAACAAGAACCGATATTACCGTTTGGATTTTAGTCCTGATGCCGTCTTTCCAACAGGTGAACGACCCGGCAGACCCGATGCAGCGATCGCAAAGATAGTGAGCACAATGGAGCTTGTAAAAGAACTCTGCGATGAAGCCGCACTTCACGCACATTGCGAATTCTTCTGGGTGTTCATGGCAAAGCGTGGTCAGGAGGTCACGAAGTGGGAAGTTCAGCCGGACGACGGCGCTGGAAAATAAAATCACCGTCATCAACATCGCCATCAGTGTATGTTTAGGTTCACTGCAGCATCAAGCCCGCTGCCATACAGATTCCACTGCTTCTGTCTATCGACACCAGAATCAATTATTTTCCACCAAAATTGGCTCACCTCTACGATCTATGGATTTCTCGGCCTTCTATCCCTTCTTGACGGGAATAATGGCTAATTGTCATCGTGTTGCTCTGATAGCTCACCAGGTGCGAGTGTTCCAATTTACATATCATTGGCAGTTTGACTACTTTGTCTCCATTTACTTTAAGATGTCTTTCACAATAGTTAGCTTTATGCGGAATACGCTCGTTTCCAACTCATATCCGTTATTCTCATCACAAGTTTTCTGGGGATAGTTGGCCTTACGCAGTGTTTTCGAGGTGTTTAGAACGCCCCCCAGTTTGTACCACCTACGACGCCCGCAGGATGGGGGATGCTTGTACAGCTGCTTTTCTAGCGTCAGAAGTAGTCCACTGTTCAATACTAGAAAAGGCTTGAAGGAGTACAATGTCTATCCTTTTTCAAGAGAAGAGAAAAAATGAGACTGCTTGTGAAACAGGCGAAACAATACCACTCGAAACTACGCCAGCATATTTACTTCCGCAGCAGACGGAGGCTTCTTGCGAAAATTTTCATCTAATTCCGTTCTTGCACGGAAGTAATCTTGGTTTTAAAGACGACGCTTTAGTGTCCGCGCTGATGCCGTTTTACGCCAATACGCCCAACAGGAAAGCCAACTTTCTCTGACGATGATTATTAATCGTGGGTGAAGTGAAAGACCAAAAAGTAAAGCCGTTTCATTCAACGCGAAAGCTGACAAAGTGCAGAACAGTGATTCGCTATAATTGGCTGTAGCGCCGTTATCTGCTCACTGCTACCAACCAGTGCAATTCAAATTTCCCGCCTCCGCAGTACTCGCGCGCTGAAACAGCGCCAGCAGGAGTTCAGTTCTTTTTGTGCTTGCTTTTCCTCCCGCCCGTGCCGGCGTTGCACTACCACTTTTTTGTTTCTATCGCAGTTCCAAACTAAATGAACGCGGGTGCTGCAGGTTAATTACACACATTTTGCGTCAAAACTACCTGCAGTTTTTTTTTTTTTTGCGCTAAACAACTGGGAGGTGTATGACAAGCTCTAGCGTTTCACGAGTTTCGAACGGTTATGATTATTTAAACCGCTTGGATTTCAAAGCCTCTACGGGACGCCCTACGAAGGAACGCCGGGCTCAACCTGGGTCCTTTATCTCGCTGCGCAGCTGGACTCCGGCAGTCGCTTGACATCGAGCGTTACAGGGAGCTACGACGACAATGCGAGCCCCTAAAGTGCTCTGCACTTAAAACGCTTCCCGTGGGCGGAATATAACCTGCGTCCCTCGCGTTATGAAGCCGGCGTCTACTTAATTACTCCATTTTGACATGGTCGAAGTGAACGCGAAGCAGCAGGTGCCGATTCGCGCCGTACACCCTACACCCAAAGCTAGTCCCACGGACTGCACACCCGAGAGTTGCTGTACAGTCTTTGTCAAAATTTTGTGGGCCACGGCGACCGTGGCCGGAGCAGGCGCGAGGCCGAGCAGGGGCGCTGCGCTTGCCGCTGTCGGCTGGTTGCGCGGCTAAAGAGAGCGAGGGGAACTTTTCCTCTTGCTTTTGTAGTACGTCCGGCGCGACAAGTGCTGCGCAAAGTACCTGCGCTGAAGCGATGTGCGCCTACTCTGAGAAACCGGCCCTGCTGCACTTATCGCGGCAGCAATACAACGAAAGGAAGCACGAAAGTTCCCCTCACTCTCTTTAGCCACGTAACCAGCTGACAGCGACAAGAGAAGCGCCCCTGCTCGGCCTCGCGCCTGCTCCGGACACGGTTGCCGTGGCCCACAAAATTTTGACAAAGACTGTACGTATTCAAGGAAAGTATGGCGTACCTCCACTTAGTAGCACATAATCGAAGTGTGGGATTGATCAACCAAACAATCCTATACGAGAAAGCTTCGCGTTGAACTATTATCGTCGTTAGGCGGAGGGGGGCACGATTTTTTTATCTGCGTTATTTTATCCCTCTATTCAGTAAACTCTGTTCGCTTATTTCTAGTCGCTCTTCACGTTAGCCACTATGTTACCCGGATTGTCTACAATGTTCAGGTCTTCGCATTTACAGGCCTTGTAGAACTACACTTTTTAATATTTTCAGCTACAGTCTTTCTCTTAGTTATGTTCTCAAATCTTAACGAACGCAAATTTGCGAAGGAGGACAAATTCCTAGACTTTTATTCCTTCTAAGGAGCATGCTAACTAACGTCATAGAAATTCCACATATAGAAAGTTGTAGGTAAATCAAGCATACTACTACAAACTGCAGCTATATATAAGAGTTAGATAAATTCACTCACCCACCCATTTTAGAATTACCGCTAATCAATCATACTACGCCAATTTTTCTTTTTCGCATTCCTGACGTGGCACATAATATATAATAACAATTTTCCTGATAATTATTACTGAATTTCGTCTTGATCGCTCGGTACGAAGTTGAGGCATTTTGGTTGCTATCTCCGCTCCTACCGCTTTAGTCTGCGTGGAAGGAATAGTGAGGCATTCGCTGATTTTTGTCACAAAGAAGGAAGTCAGGACGAATTGGGCTGCGAGGCAATTTCCAAGGGAAGGGGGGGGGGGGGGAGCGTAGAGTTTTTTCCGCTGCATTCTAACAGGACTTATGGACATCGATATTCAGTGAAACAAGAATTCAATATTGAAAGGGCACATTTAGGAATGTTTCCATACTTCAGGGGACCAATTAACCACATGACAATCGAGATACGTTACGAAACAATTTTGCAGTAATGTTGACCGTGTCCTATCACCACCCACATAAATTTTCTGCTGTAATAAATCACTTGAAGCATAATCTGAGCATTTCTTGGGGTGAACGACGCTTTCCTTTCTTCCGGTTCGCCAACTTGTCAGGCTAGTGCGCCCCTAGCTAAGCAGTTTAACACGCCACTCAGCATCCCAACGTTTCTAGCAAACAGACCATTTTCGAAACGTAAACGGATGAACACAAGTCTTTGCGTAACCACTACGCCAAGATTATGCGGGTGCTGGCTGCGAAGAGAAAAATTCATATTGCGTTCCTCCGAAACTGACGAAAAGTGCGCTAAATCTACCGCGCTACCCCGTAACGGGCCATTTGACCGCGCTTCACTCCACTGAATTACACTTAGAACAGTGCCTCGTTAAACTAAACATCAGCGTAGTGCTTCCAGGTGGGTTTCTAGACCATGTTTTATGGCTTTATGTGGCTAATAGCACTTTCACTAGGTAAATCTATGGTTATTCGACCCGAAGGACTTCAACTAAAAGTATATTGGGTTTGGTTGTGCGGGTGTACACGGTGAAGACTCATTCCATAATGATACCAGCGGCCATTACGAAAGTTGCAGACATGTAAGATAACATTGTAAGTGCGTTCATAATATTTTTAACATTTCGCCTTAATTAAATAAAGAAAAAATTACGTTACATAAGAAAAAAAGCACAGCTTTTTTTAGGTGACATTTACATTGCAAGCAGACACAAATAAGTAACGAATTCGTACACAAGTCGCAGCGGCATGGCGGAGCTTTGCAAGGGTGTTCTTTGATTTTTTCTAAAGGCTGCGTCTAATCTCGCTGCAGCCGTGAGAATTACCTCCGGGAAATTCTCACGGCAGTTTTCATAAAAACTGGCTGGCCGGTAATTTGCCGATTATTATCACGTCCCAACGTAACCTAACGTAACATAACCTGACCGAATCTTACGTAACCTAATTGAACGCGTCAAAGCCCACCCAAATCCTGTCAAATTGCAACAAACCTAATCTAACCCAGCCCAACGACACAGAACACAACCTGTAATGAGCATAATTAAACCAATTCTAGAAGTCCTGTGCGTCGATCTCTTGATATAGTAAAAACTAGAGTAAAAAAAGCACTAACAACATCACGATGACCAAAAAATTCTGAAAGCTAAAAAAAAAAAAAAAGAAAACCTTCCCAAGGTCGGACTCGAATCTGGACCTTCTCGTTTAAAACCGAGCGCTATACCACAGCGCTACAGGGGCAGCTGCAGACAAGGCATTTTAGGGAGATATTTATCAGATTGAATCTCCTCGTAGCGTGCTTAGCCAATAAGAAGCGACTGCCGTGAGAAATTTGTGACGGTAATTCTACCGGTTGCCGGGATAATAGACACTACCTTTTCTAAATACAACGAAATTAAAAATATCAATTTATTGGTATGTTTCAAACACAGTGCACAACCATTTGTTATAACACTCCTGACGAGGCTACTCATTTGCGTCAGAAGCTAAAGGGGATGTGTTACACCAATTCATTCGATCACCGAACCACACTCGCCTGAATGCCACTTAGTATTCCTTTGTAGCGTACAAAACGAATGACATTCACAGCGAAAGTCACTCGCTCTGAGTGCCCTACGTTTTGCCGTGTGACAGGGGCATAACTCGATGCACTGCGCACAACGCTGGTTCTCAAAAACGGGTGTTCAGAAAACTTGGTGTTATGAAATGTCGGTCAAGTTTGTTGAAAAAATACGTCGCTGAGGTTCTGTGCAGCTCTATGAGACGTTACAAGGCCCTCAAAAAGGCAAGCGTATTGGAATAACTCGGCGCTAGTTCAATGCGTGAAAGCTTTCTGTATTAGTGACATAATTAGTTAAACTACAACCCGCTCTGTACTCAGCGAAGCATAGTTACGAATCATGGCGAATAAACTGAAGGAACGAACCCATGAGGCAATCGTCGCTGCTCGTCGCCCATCTTGCACGGCAGAAGGGGGAACTCTGGGCTTATCTCATTTCAGCAGGGGAGTGTTTGCAAGCGTGTCGTGTGCATAACCCGATAAGAGCCGCGCATTTCTTTTTATTTCTGTAGCGGCGGAGTTTGTTCCGCTTCTCGGTCGGTATGTGCACGGCCGCTGGATAAAAGGCGCACTGACGGACGGCGCCTAGAGCCCATCATTGCCACCGCGGCGCCCCTGTTTCGGGACCCGTCGATGGTAGCGGCGATCGCGGCCCGTGGGACGCGGGCTTTTGGGCCACTTGTTTCGAAGTGTGTGCTTATTACCGGTGTTCCATGCTCTACATAAGTCATTTACCGGCGCTAGTGTTACGCCTGCTAAAAGACAGACATGATTAGCGGCGGCCGAGCTTATTTCGGTGAAGCTGGAAGCTAAATTCCGTTCGCACCAGCAGCATTACGCGTCGACAGAGTGCCCTCTGTCTTGCATTGCTGTGTCGCTGGGTTTTACATTTCCTGGCTTGCTCATTCTGGCCTCAGGAATATAATAAAATCGGGGACAAACAGAAATATTCTTTTTGCGACGGCACTTGTTATTCATGACTGCCAACCTCTTTCAATGTTTAAGACATAACAAAATTTTGTGTACGTTTTCCCCCGTGCGCGAAGTAAAACACCACAATTCATATTCATTTCGCGGCACATAGGACTTCATTACACGTGGTTTAGTCACTTAGTAATATTGCTGATAGTTACATACAGTTGCATGAAATGCGATTCTGATTTTGCTATGATATCAAAACCTCAACATCCCACGACAGGGGTTCTTGCGCCAACTTTACAAGCCGAGACACCGTCGCATTGGCCTTCCCGGACCACTCACTCACCAAAGATTGCAGTAGTAGTTTTAGAAGAACTTCGGAAAGTTCCCTGGTGTGGTCGCCGTCATCCACGTCGCAGGTCCAAGCGGAACACTACATGAAGTGCGACAGGAGTGGTTAGAGATGAAGATTCCACAATTTTCCGCGATTCCTCGAATCTCTGGTGGCTTCATCACTTTCCTAACGAATGTGCACGTGGGCAAGTTAATTGAAGGCATAGGCGTCAATCGCATTGGGGAAGCGGGGCACGTGACCTATCGAGGGTGCGACACCTCTGTTGGGGGAAGTATCCCTTCCTCAAGCTACGCAATGATAGTAAAAGTATCGCCCCACGAAAAACAAATACATCCTCTCTCACACAACGTTCTCTATCGTTTCTTGTGTAATAGAAAAATTCACGCATCTCCACGAAGCGAATCATGACGAGCGGGGGAAGCACTAGGGATCGTTCTTACCGTAAATAACCCGTGACATTGCCCACTCGCGCATGTAAATGACTGAGAAAGCGTGTGTACAGTATCCAATCCAATCCAACACAAATGAATTTAATCCAATCCAAATTTAATTTAATTCAATCCAATCTAAGTCATTCCAATCCAATCCAATGCTCCTCGCGCAAGCTGAGCACGGCTCTCCAGGAGCCACGTGAAACTGTTTAGCCTCTCTCTCTCTCTCTCTCTCTCTCTCTAACCTTTTGTGAACTTTTTATTTTGTTCTTGTTAACCTTTTGTGAACCTTTTGTTCACAGATGTTTCCATTTACACGGTGCTGTGCGTCTCTCCTCTCTCTCTCTCTCTCTCTGTCTCTGTCTCACACTCTTTCTCTCTCTCCCTCTCTCTCTTTCTTTAACCTTTTGTGAACTTTTTATTTTGTTCTTGTTAACCGTTTGTGAACCTTTTGTTCACATATGTTTTTGATTTAACGGTGCTGTGCCGTGAGCATGGACGCCGGACGCCGGACGCCGGACAAGCCTCGGCCCTGAAATTATTCGGATCGAGAGTGCTGGAAAGGCGCAGCCGTTTAACTGCGTTTAACTGTTATCTACAATGGCACGATCAATTTAGTTTCTGGTCAGCATAGGTTTCAGGATGCACAGAAAAGAGGGCGTTAAAGTTGTATTAACGAGGAAATTGCGATAGTGCTCCTGTGGATTTTTTTAAGTAGCAGCAAATTGGGAAAGAATATATACGTGTAAGCATTCATTACTCATATGTCCCCGTTTTCCGTTTCTCGTTGAAATCGAATGTTGTGAGTGTAGTTCCACACGATGTGTACGGGGTATCATTGCAAGCTCGGCAGCGTCGCCCCTGCGGGCCATATAAGTAGTGCGCGAGAGACGCTAAAGGGCCCCTGAGTAATAAAAATCCCTCGGCGAGAAAAAAAAACAAATTGAGCCGTGTAGCAGGTCGCGGTTAATCTGAGTTGGGCGGAAGGAAGGAAGGAATACAGGCAAAAGAAAGGCAGGAATATCAACCAGACTGTGGCCTAGTTTGCTATCCTACACGTGTTGAAGGCGAACAATGGGGAAAAAGAGGAAAAACATTAAAAAAAGGGGAAGTTAAAGAGAAAGCGTAAATAGGTGTGGGCGGAAATTTGCAAAGTGGTATCTCACATTACGTTTCTTCCATGTTGTCGCTTAGCGCAATATAGCGAAAGGGGAAACTGGTAGCTCATAAAGCTATTCATTACAGGCCTTGCTTCCGAAGGCGGGAAATAGACATGTCCTGCTTCAGGTGTAGATCGAAAGCAGCCGTATCAGAAGTCCGCATTCGAGCTCGTGGTCAAAATAGCGGGCAAAATTGTTTTCCGGTCTGCGCAGTGAAACGCCGGTCGCATCGGCGGAGCAGTTTTCTGTAGCGTGAGCTACACTGGCCGAGGTTGAACAGTTTGTCGTGGCTCCTGGAGAGACGTACTGCGCATGCGCGAGAAGCAGTGCCGTTTTACGGCACACAGCTGGCACGCCAGAGCCGCCGCCACTGCGACTGGACTGCACTGGACTGGATTGAATTAGATTGAATTGGAAATCGTTTAAGCAGCAGTAAAAATGATCATCAGCCAAACCTAGACCACCCGGAAACATAAGAATAGCCAGCTGAACATTAGCTCACGCTAGGTATATCCTGGCATAGCCGAGCTAAGCCTCACCTAATTTTTTTCGCGTGGCAGAAGCCGCTAGCGTTACCTTCGCCGATCGTTTGTAACGTTACCTGATCGCCCTACGAGACGCTGTTTCCCCTTCTGTCTTGTTCTTGCTCCATGGTTTTGAGTGCCTATGAGTGCACGGCTCACCTCAGGTCACAAAACAATCGCTGTGAGCCTGCTGTCTGCACTGCTGTTGCCTGAGCGAAGCACTCACCTCTATACTATGCAATTGTCAGCGCGCTGCTCTTTGATCCTCTCCTTCATACCACTGTAAGAAATGTGGGCCGCAATGTATGCGTCTCCAGGCGGCACAGAAATTGTGTCCCAGGACCAGCCTGTCTATGGCCGCTTTCTGGCATGTCCGGCCAGCACCCAGGTTCTGGAAGCCACTGATCATACGATGAACCGCCAACATTCGGCAACCAGCGCTTTTATTATTAAGTTCTTTAAAGAACTTAAAGAAACTTCTTTAAGTTCGTTAAAGAACTTAAGTTCTTTTTCGGCTTTCGATGTTTATAAACAGAAGGGCTGAAGTACGGCTTTATGGCATCCGTTTTTTCTTCGGGAAGCGGTGTTCAGCCGAAGCATGACAAGCGACCGACCACAGATTATCCGTATTCTTGTGGCAGTTGGTGTTCGAAAAGAGACCGGCCGGAGCGCGGCTGCCGCGCAATCGCTCTTTCAATGGTGAACCGCGCGTCCGGCGGCATAATATTCGTTTTCTGGAAGTGTATACTGTGGTGCACATCTGACAGACGTTTTCCTCTGGGGTAGTTTGTGAACACCTATTCTAAGTACTGGATATGTTTTTTTTAGTACATTCTGGAAGCATTGCACATTTAAAAAAAAAATTGAGAAATGTTTACTATAAAGTCCATTCCTATCACACTCTAAGCTTAGATTGGATTGATTGTATGGTTTAACGCGCCGACGCAACGCAGGCGATGAGGTGCGCCGTAGTGGAGGGCTCCGGATCAATTTTGACCACCTGGGGCTCTTTAACGTGCGCCGAAATCTCGTACACACAGGCGTTTCTACTTTTCGCCTCCATCAGAAAAGCGGCCGCCGCAGCCGGGAATCGAACCCGGGACCTCGGCATCAGCAGCGCAACGCCTTAGCCACTGAGCCACCGCGGCGGGTCACACTCTAAGCTTATCCCGTGGACCCTGATGCAAACGTTTTACCAGTACATGCAGCAGGCAAGTAAATCTTGGCGAGTAGCAATGTAGATCACACGTTGCGACACAGTCGTTCAATCTTCGCAATTGCATGACGCAGTATAAGCTGACGGTCTGCACTGCCCAATGAAACTGCGCAAATCGCGTAGTTGAGTCCAATCGTATGGACATTGCTGTCGTCCGCTGCATTTGCTTGGTTGACCGGATAGAGTGGTACCTCGAGTGAACTGCTGTGTAGCTGATAAACGGATCTATCCTGAGTGCAATGGGCAATAAATTGGTGTAGCCATTTCAATCGTTAATGAAAGTATTTTATTTATTTATTAAATATATATCTCGGTATTCCCTATCCAGCCACGTTTCCGTGAATAACGTAAACTGCTATCACGCCTCTTTTTTCTTTTTCTTTCCCGGGCCCTGTGACGCCTGTCTGTGGTTGGAGTCATTCGCACTTTATCTTGAATCTCACGAACGCCGTGTTTGAAGTTGAAGTGTAGGCTTGGATCACTTACGCCTTTTGCCCGTGAAGCGTTCGCTATTCAACAGCAAACTCGTTTCAGGTGCTATCAATAAGCACCACCGTCTCTTTGTGCATATTAAACTAAAGAAACATTACGCGTTGGATATTAAATTCTACTACAGTCTTTCTAACTTTGCTTAATATTACTGCCGTTCAGAAAAAAGCATACACTCGCTTTTTAGGCTGTATTTGTCGATTCGGTGTTTTCTTTCGATTTGCGAATGTAACAGTTGAAGATGCAATAGGCTCACACTACGTTCCCATTCGTGCTCCGATAAATGAAACAACATAACGGCAACACTACGGAACCTACATGGAACCCCCATAATGCTTCGCATCCTCCTCATGGTTCCCCACGGCAAGATGGTGTAATTTTTTTGTTTACTTTTATTTCATTGGTCTGTTTCGGCTACATGCTCCTTGCTCATTGCATAAGGTGCAACTGCTGATGCACGGTTTATGAAATTCACCATCCCATCATCAATTTTACACTGCAGTTGCCGCGACGACCATTAGGTGCCAGTCGGCATGATGAACACTTCTAGTGATAAATTGTCTCTTTCGCCTCCTTTTTTTGTGGTAAACTAGACAAAGCCTCTACATTCCCACTGCAGTATTAGGGTAGAAAAAATAATGTATTCATGTCCTTTCTTCTGTGTTTTACGATTATTAAGTGCCTATGTGTTTATGTTTGTTTTTAAACCTTGAAGAAATGGTAGCAATTCGAATGCTTTTAAGACACCAAACAGTGTTAAAAAGCTCTACCTTTTTTCAGTATCTCTCTGTCCATGTATACCACATTTTTTTGGAAGGGTTTCTTTCTTGCTTGCGCATTCTTAGCCCTTTATTTACATCACAACTGTCTTTATTTAGTTTAATTTTCGCATTCCACCATTTGCCGCGAAAAAAATTCTACATATCCCAGCCTCTTGCCAGCTAAGCCCCTCGGTGACGGTGTTGCTGCCTCGCTACTTTTCTTCGCAACACTCGACGAAAGGTTGGAACGATTTCTGCGATACTCCTGTTACTTCGTGTCACAAAATTGCTGAAACTTGCTCCTAAATAGCCCCTTGAACGCGAAACCAACGCAAACGATTCACGACCATAACGACCGCTGGACCTTAAAGGAGAGTAGGTCATGGCGCCAACGGTGAATGGGTGTTGAGATGGCTGTGCTGCCCTTACGGGAAACAGGGACCTCCTCTCTTGCAGAGGCAGGAGTGTGAAGAATATCTAACAAAAGTACAGCCTTCCACTTAATGAGAATGCTGTCAGAAGAGCACAGCAGTGATTCGCTATAATGGGCTGTAGCGCCTTTAACCGGTCACTGCTATCACCCAATGACATTCTAATTCCCCGCCTTCGCAGTGCTCGCGCGCCCCCTGCCTATAACAGCGCCAGAAGAAGTTCTGTTCTTCCTGCGCTTGCTTTTTCTCCCGCACGTTTAGACATTGGACTGCCACTTTTTCTCGCTTACTATCGTAAAAACCAACCCAAAGAGTGTTCCCAAATAAATGAACGGGGAAGCAGCCGGTTAATTACGTGTATTTTCCATCAAATGCACCTACAGTTTTCTTTGCGCTAAACAACTGGGAGATGTATGACAAGCTTCAGCGGTTCACGACTTCCGAACGCTTATGACTGTATAAACCGCTTGCATTTCGAAGCCTACGGATCACGCCGCGACGACAGCCGCTACCAGGAAACGCCGTGTGGTTCTAATTGGGTACAGCGAGCCAGCTACGACGACAAGACGAGCCCCTAAAGTTATCTGCACTTAAAACGTTTAACCACAGGGTGTCCGTAAATCTGGCTACACACGCCTGGCCGTGCCTGACCTCTGCTCATCTTGCCGCCGTTGCCACTGAAAGTCGTCGAACACCTCAAATTTCCTCTCTTCCCTCTAATCTGCGCATCACTACTCACCCTTTCCTCCTATCTGAACTTTTTTTCTCATTTTTGGTGCACTGTTAAAAGTGAGTACAATCACGCTGAGAGTTTGATCTGATAAATAAAATCTGTTTGATGCACTCTTGAAGTAGGACAGTCCCCGTCGGAAACGTTAAAGTAAAGGTGTGCTTTTATTGCTCTAGTTTTTGCTTTCAAAATTATGTGTAGCCACAAAGTCACCAGGCACTGCCACCTCTGAGGAAAGTACCGCGTTTTCCGAAACCCCACCTTGTTCACAATAAACAAGCACACTGAGCTTGGCTTGAAGAATAAAATATATTAGGTAAGCTTGAACACTCCAAAAGAAATGGCCCCTGGTGCTAAAGTTTACGGTTGTTCGTAGTTCACTTGAAAGTGAAGGCATTACTTCAAATCGGAAATGCTTCGCAGGAGTTGCTCGAAGGGCAACTGATAGCTTCTCAACTTTTCTTCGACGACTGCCAGTCTCTCTTCAATTTTCCTCTGACGTGTTCCAGCGCTCACCTATAAAACAGAGCACATGCAATAAGTCGTGTAACTGAGGAATCTATCAAAAGGATAAGATTGTGTGGCGTCCATTTTTAATAAACGATGCTTTCCCTCTGCATTTTTGTTTCTATAATGTAGCTGCGAACGGGCTTTAGTGATGATGATCAAAAGAAAATTGGCCTAAAAACGAAGCAGAAACACAAGAAAGAATAAATCCCGAAATACAAAAAAGTACGCCGATTTCATGGCGTTTTGATGAAGAAGGGTCAAGTAATCGACGTCACCGGTTTGGCACTATATTTTATTAGGAACTGATTAGGACGACTGAATAGAAGGGAAGAGAAAAACAGCATTGTCAAACAAAGATGGCATCCTACCAGAATTATTGTTTTTAAACTGGAAGCAAGCAGATAAAAATTTTGGAAGCACAGGCCTGTCAATACGCCGATTTCATGGCGTTTCGATGAAGAAGGGTCAAGTAATCGACGTCACCGGTTTGGCACTATATTTTATTAGGAACTGATTAGGACGACTGAATAGAAGGGAAGAGAAAAACAGCATTGTCAAACAAAGATGGCATCCTACCAGAATTATTGTTTTTAAACTGGAAGCAAGCAGATAAAAATTTTGGAAGCCCAGGCCTGTCAAACGGGAACCAAATCGTAAAAAGGGTTCATAGAGGTCTCCAACTGTATTCTGAAAGCTTTCGTAAGTCGTGGCGAAGAATCATATGAATGAACAGCTTTTCTTGAGGAAATCTACCGTTGCATGACCTGCGATAGGCTATGTGGGATGTTTTTCGTAGCCGGTAGTGATTTAAGGGGAGATGCGTACGTCATCTCTCATGTGACATTAAAGCCAGTTGCACAGATGACGTGGGCAAGCAAGCTGACGGGGAAAAATGGCCGCGTATCTGCTCCTTTCGTTGCAAATGTCGACAAACGACGATAGTCGACTGGCGCTCCTGGCGCTCCTGCCTATAAATGCCTACCTTCTCTTTCACGCTAACCTCTCATGCTGTTACTCTCCCATCTTCTTCGTCCCTAGATAACACGCTAGAGGCTCGCTCAAGTCAATTAAAATTTACGTCTTTCACTGCTCCAAGTCGGGTGCCTCGATGCCAGCGTCACCGCACCACGGAGACGCACGTGAATCGAGGCATCCAACTGCAGCGTTTATAGAACTACGTTGCTTAACTGCACGACCGTTCCAAGCGGAACTTGAAATATGTCTAGTGGAACCTTTCGTTGCCGTTGCGTTGGATTGTTAAATGCTGCCACAAGCTATGGTAGCGCGGGCAACAGCACGCGACCGCTTCCTGCAGTTGACGTACTATTTCATTTGCTAGCGCCAGAACCAAGCATCTATATATTTCTAATAAAGGAGCACTGCAAATGTCACTTATATATTTTTTCTGTTTCATGTTTGCTTAATGCCTTGTTCTTGCTCAAAAATGTTGACAAGTATAAATATTGAGACTGGACTTAGGCGGCTAGATTTGGCTGTGAGTATATAAGACTATTGCGCAGCTTTAGATTCGCTTTGGCCGGTTGGCTCAATCGAGTCACAGACAGACAGACCAAAATTTCTGCCTTTAAGTATGCCAAGAAAGACTACCTTCTTTAATAATCAGTCTCCATACAGCTGCAAGGCAATATAAAGCGATTGTTTTCTACGGGTAGTTTGGATAACTCTAATCGGAGAAGCGAAATTTTAGACGCGTCATTAAAAGTACA
>NW_027526407.1:20675065-20775065 GCF_048455015.1 Haemaphysalis longicornis | reverse complement strand
TCACTCATAAAACTCACTAAAGCCCGTTCTACATGGTGCGAATTTCGCTTGCGAATTCGCTGGAACAAACATTCGCACTTGCGAAGTTCGCAATGCCTGGAATTGTCGTCTACATGGGGCCTGAGAACGCCGCGATTTTCGCATTTCAGATGCGCCTTGTTTGCAGACTGAATTAAGTTTGCCACCAACAAAGGTTGTGATTTTAACAAGGGTGGTTTTATTTGACTTTCTTGGCAAGTTGTTTCTGCCTGGTTTGCGGTAAATATGAGTTTATCTGCGGTTTTATATAACAATCGCCAATTCTTTATCAATATACGCACACACAGCAGAGAAGACAAACGTTTTGGTGTGCCCGCGTTTTTGTCGCGCTCATACAAGCAACGCCATCTGGTTTCCAAGCGTGCAAGTGGTGCCGAGCTGTGCTCCTATTGGCCGCAGGTCCAGCCCCTCTACGCCGCACACGCCGCACGAGCGGCGTTTGCTCGACCGCTTCAAATGTTTGGCACTTTGCCCCAGCAACGAAAAAAAGGTGGTTTTGCCGCACGAGCGGCGCCGCATCAGCGAATTCGCCGGCGAAATCGCTCCATGTAGTACGGGCTTAACCCTACCCTTGAGTTTCCCATCAGAATTTGCAGAAACTCCCCAAATACAGCAGCTTTATTAGCCTAATGCGACTCAACAATGCGATTTGTCCTTTGGAAGGCGGCCGCGTTTCCCCCCCCCCCCCCCCCACCACTTAGAAACGTTTAACCCTTTTTTATCGATGGACCCTACCTATTTCCTGTTTAATTGCCAGCTCTTGTGCAATGCTCTTTTGTGGGCTGTGTCTATTCTGTACATCCGCGGGGGGCACACCCAAAACACATCCTTTGTTCATGCCTGTATGGATCCCTCCGAACCAGTCTCCCTCCCACTGAATACCTTATTGTATACTTTTCCCTTCCTTTTGAAACCGCGATTGTCTAGTCTTCCGCACTTGCAGCCCATGCCAGGTACGTAGCCCCGTCGTCGAGCAACCTCGACCGCTGCCTTGTAAATGCGACCCTTTCCTCTCTCTCTTTTTTGTTGCTGTTGTTGTAACATAGGCTTAGCCCGACTGCATGCATACTCTCCGTTTTCGAAACATCTTCCGATCCTTCTCACAGTTTTCTGGAAATCTATATAATAAATGTGTTCCAAATGTTTGTGACAGCAAAATAATGTAGCTGTACTCTGATGAAGGCAAGTCCCGCTGCCGCTACGTAAGTAAACGTTCTTGGTTATTGTTCTTGCTGTGTATCCGACTCTTTACTGATACCGAGTGTATAGGCAAACGTGCACAGTCGGTATATTTTATTTGGGCCTGCGCAGCCAACTCACGAGCTGGTAAATAGCAGCTGAGCAGGAAATCGCCACAGAGGTGTATTAGACAAAGCTCTCTTTGTGATTTTCCGTTTAACATGAGTCCCATAACAAACGCCATCTTGCCAAGATAGCGCTAAAGTACTTCTGTTATTACAATACGTACATGACTCTAAGCTGTTTCAACAACATTCGCAGCGGGAAGGAACTACAAGTAATTGTACTTAAATATCCTTTTCTACCCTTCATTCGTACTTCCGACGTCTTGTTCGTACCCTCACCTCATTTTCAGCCTTCAGCAGACATACGTGTTCCATCAGCATGTCTGTGTGCTTGGTCGTCGCCTCGTGTACGACCACGTCGCTTCGCGCTGCCTGAAAATGATTCCCATTATACACTTTTCGTTGAAGTTAAACCAAAAAAAAAGGTTTAACTTGGGTGCTTTCTAGAATAAGTAATAAAAAGAGCCCTGTTAGAGTGATGTGCGTATGTGGAAGGAAAAGAGGCAGTTCAGGTTTCTCATACATTTAGAAGATGTCATTGGGATCTGCGGAAAAGTGTCAGATTCCTTGTTTATTCCTTTGGGAAAGCTTCTGGGGAGCAAAAACTGCGAAGTTTTTCTTTGTAATTGTCTGATGAGATTTTTATTGATTGATTGTGGGGTTTAACGCGCCGACGCAACGCAGGCGATGAGGCGCGCCGTAGTGGAGGGCTCCGGATTAATTTTGACCACCTGGGGATCTTTAACGTGCGCCGAAATCTCGTACATCTGATGAGATTTTTAGAACATAGCAGAGGAGGGTGGTTTTGTATATTGTGCTATTCTTGCAAGAGATGAATTGACCATTACACATGGGATTGCTCACTTGTTGTCTACTTGCCTGGTCATGCCTTTTATTTTGTTCGGCCAATACAAGCCAAGTAAAACAGCTTTGATTCACTTTAGGCGATGTTAGAGCAGTGTTGATACCTTTGCAGAACCCAGGACCATGTAGAGCCAAATAGGCAAACCTTAATGTATTTCCACCATCAACAACACAGGGCTACCTGATGATTTTTAAATGTAAGCCATCCCTTACGTCCGCAATGAAGAATGCTGGCAAAATGGGAAGGAGTTATCTCGGCATCGCACCACATAAACGCAGCCGTAGCAATCTCATTGAGAAAACTTTACCCTATATGATTTATAATTATGGTTAAAAAGGACACGCACACTGAATTCGTTTGCATCGCAGTGAGGTCTGAGCATCATAAAATTCGAACTCACAGAAAAAGAGCACCCAAGCTGGTAGAATGAGCACTTGACAGGCATCTTGGGGCATTGCGGCTGATGCTCCTCCTCAAGCTGAAATGAAAATGTGAACTTAGAATATGTCAACCTCATGTCGCACCAAATGTAAAGGTCAAGGCGAAAGTTATATAAATAAAATAACTGCCTTATTAACGACCCTCGGAAGAGGAACTATACTGTATGTTGGAAAGGACGAATTAGTGACTGTGATGACTGACATCCTCGGGCTTCGAAAAAGGCGAGAAAAAGGTGAGGGAAGATGAAAAAGAAGAAGCACCACGGGAACGCCCGGCGAAAAAGCACGACAAGGGAGTGTGGCGGTGGAGCTAGCGGCGACACAGTGCTGCAGGAACGGGAACAAAGATAGCGCTCGGGACATGGTTCCGGGTCGATCCAAGGGCGTGCTTGCTCCGCACACCGAGAACTGTACCAGGAGCTGTTCCGTAGGATCCGCTACGGCCACTTGCAGGAGGACGACAAACATTTTATTAAGCCTTTAAAGGCCCCTTAGGGGGGCGTGGTGACCTGCGTACCGTGACAGCAGCAGCCCTCGCCGTGACCACCCGTTGGGTGGGGTGCGTCGTCCTGTTGGCGTTGCCTAGTCATCACAGTCAGGCGACGCATGGCACCATCTAGGGACATGTTTGAAGCGATGTCCACGTGCATGGGGCCCTCAATTTAATCGCTCAGAACCGCTTGTTCCCGTAGTGCTCGTAGTGAGTTCCGCTCCGGCGAAGCTAACATCCTAAACCAGGTTCAAATCCCGTTACCGAGTTTTTTTTTATTTTCAATTGTTAGTAATATGTGAATATTAACAGTTTTTTTAACAGTTGTCATGCATATAATCTATTTATTGCATCCTTATCCATTATAAATGAGGTTTCGGGTATTTTTGTTTCCGTTTGTTCTGTTTTAGATGCAGCTTTTTGAACGTTTTATGCGGGTTTTCCCCTTTTGGGTCGGTTTGGGCTATTTATGTTGAATACTTTGCTACACCATGGTTTTCAACCATTGCAGGTCCGTTTTGGCTGTTATTTATTTCAGTTCGGGTGGTTTTGTATGCTTTAAGTACGTTTATGCTGTGATATAACCCTCTTAAGAAAGCTCAGGTGACGGCTGGCTGTACTGACTACTAAACGCACATACGCTTCCGGACCGACGTTAGGGGCCGAGGTCTAACCAAGCAGGCACGAGCGGGCTGGCGGAGTTTTCAAAATGGCGGCCACCGCAGCTCTCCCGTCTCTCGGTGTGCAACATCGCCCCGGGGGAAAAGTCTTCGCCTGCTTCGACACGTCTTCGGGCCCTCAACACGATCGACTCACGAATTCGGGGTGTCGCTTCGACGGTCCATTGACGTCACCCCGTCATACATTAGAGCGGACCGTGACGTGCGTGTGTCGATTCTTTTGCGTGTGTCGAGTCAGACAATGTCGAACTCATTGTCTGACTTGTTTTTTATCCTTCGCGTTGCGCGTGCGCTGCAGTTTGCCTTTAAGATCCCTAGTCTCGTTTCCGAGTGTTTGTTTGTCCGCATCATAATATATGTTTTTGTCTCGTTCTCATGCCATGGCTTCATTTTTCGACGATCCTCCTCCCCGGGTCATATACCCACATGCTTAACACACGGCCTCACAGTGACACATCCACTTCAATGAAGTTGACTTAGTTTAAAGTGGTGTTGAGGGTAAAACTTGTAATACGCCCGTCCCGCGCATTTTCCCGCTGTGTTATAACATACCAATGCTCCCAACACTCAGTACTACTTGAAGAATCTTTATGTTCCCAAAATTTGAAACTGTCCAAGAAGCATTTCAAAACTATTATGGCACTACCACTGTTATAAAAAATAACAGCGTGCAGAGTTACACTAACGATTCGTACTGTTTTGCTGTTTTGCAGCCCCGAAAAGTCCTTTTTGGCTCACACAAGGGCCACATGTACTGCCATCTTCGTGTGTCACAACACAAAAAAAAAACTGTCGGGGCTTGTGCTTCGATTCGAGCGCCTTGCTGCAACAGCCGGTAAAATTGCCAGGGCTCAGCGCACATAGCTTTATATGCCAAAGCCCACGAAGAAGGATAAAGTTTATGGCAACTTGCCAAATCTTAAAATCACAGCAATTTACACTCGGCTGCCCTAGTCTCTTTTCACAGTTTTACCATAAAACATGCTGAGGAGTAGATTTTAAAGATAGCTGTCCGAATAAACTGCCCGCGATTCCGTGGGAAACATTTTTTTTTCATCGGTACGCAAAGTTTTCAAACATACACAATGGCAGGAAAAGTCCAGGTTAGCTTGTAATAAAGGCATTTGATGCCTTTGAAGGCAGCCCGAGGTGTTGGGGTGAAATGATGGCGGGCCGTTTTGGGAAAAGAGAATGAATTTTGGGTAAGAAAATTTTTAGAGGCATAGTTGGCAATACATCGTGCGTTTGTTCGAGATCGAGATACCGTGACCACACATAGGAAAATAGCAAGAACGTATCAACGCAATCACCTCAATAATTGTCGAGAATTCTCGCAGACAATATTTGCAAGTGCCAGGCCGATGACGGCAACTCCCTTCATGTATCTGGAAACAAAAAATGCCGTCACTGTGGAGGCTCTTGGTTCGAATACTGTTCGTTTACACTTCATGCTTTCTCACGACTACAGCAATTTCTATTTTAGGCTACTGTACGTCGTTCTAGGGTTACAAATGGAGTGGAGTACGATATCAAATACACACGGTATCAGCAAAACATATTCAAGGCTATTAGAACTAAAAGCACGAATGAATAGACTCTGTGTTGCAATATTTGACGCTAGCAAACACAAAAAATATCAGAGGTGCATAAAGGACAACACATATTTCCTTGCTGGCACACAGGTTTAGGCTACTGGAAATAAATCATAAACACCGTGTTGCAACATGCGGAACAGTCAGAGGCAAAGAAATCACGGCTGCATAAATTTCATCAACTGTTAGAATGGGTTCCTTGTTATATCGGTGGCAGCTGTTTATGTAGCCGCAGATAAATACCGTGGACATGCAGCAGAGAAAAACAGAAACACCAGGCAATGAATTAGGGTATAAACCACGAAGGCGCTATTGCTACTGATTTAAAATACATTGGAAAGAAAGACAAACAGTACTTGGGTGGGAAATGTATGTTAGGTATGTAACAGCAAAAGGCGTGTCCCATTAGACATGGCAACCTGAAATATTTCAATCGGCAAGAACTGAAGCTAGAAAAGGTTGTTTTAGAATGAATAGGGTTCTTCTAGGTATACAGGGAATATTCGATGGCACGTGGTATATAAAAATATCAAGTGAAGAATAATTTGCTGATTTTCGAAAACGTTCACGTGCAATGTGCAACGAAATCACTGCGCCCCACGGTTTGGACCCACTCGCTTGCTTCTGTGATAGCTCGCTGCAATTCGCTTCTCTGTAAGCTATGTCCCCGATAGACGGATCGGCCTTTTCATCAGTCGCTTAAAAATGTATGGAATATAACTAACGGCTACCAAAGTTATCTGCGGACCACTGGCGTCGGATTATAAACCTGCTTTTGGAGTTCAGCTGTGTGAAAACAATAGCGAAGTACGGTGTCTGCAAAAGCAAGGCACATAATATCGCGTCAAAAAGGTACATGCCACAACTGCAGTTTGCGACCTCACACAAAATAGAAGTTCCTTAACCTTGCGATGGTTATTGCGTTTCTTAAATATTTATTCTTCCCTCGCGCCTAATTTGATTTCTCCAAACTTCAGGCGACCTAAACTCATGCTCACAAAAATGAACTCGTACCAGTGAAATCTCGGTGGCTCATTTGGTTAAATCGGGCGAACGGTCATCCACGATGAGTATTTTTTATACCCATGCCTAGCCACTCCACACAAGCGCCGAGAAGAAGGTTGTCCTCCGTTTTCTTTTTTTTTTTTGCAATTCGGACTATCTCTATGAGCAGCCTAAATGTGGCATTTATATTTGACAGCATTAAAATTACGCAGTCGTATTAGTTGTCGGAGATTTTGCTAATCACTTCTTGGGATTCGCGACTACCTGAATGTTTTTTTTTCTGACACTGGGTGATGCTTGCGTGGTAGGGAGCGTTTGCAAGGTGAAAGTGAAGTGTCCGGGATGCAATATCGAAAATCTAGAGGCATTTGTCCTAGAAAGAACGAACTTAATTGTGCATACCGCACTAACAGCCAGTGGCCCTAAAACGCCATCCGTGCAGGCAGTTCCCCGTGAACATGGAAGTCACGATAGCCTTCCAGCCCCATAACATGTGCAAAGGGGGTGGAAGGCTATGATTAAAGGGGCCCTGAAAGGCATTTTGAGCAAACTAAATGAACTAGCGCACTCGTTAGATTGGGTCGTCAACGTCAGCTGTGCCAAGTATTACTCTTTTACGCGCAGCGGAAAGCTCACACTTTTGTTGCAAAGTCTGTCGCTTTTTTCTCACCCTTCCCTTCGTATTTTTGGACGCCGCCATCTTCACATGTCTACATCACCAATTCCCAGATGTTCGTCATGAGCTAGACATCCTGCTATTGGGCGGCTTTTTCACGCACTTCCGGCAAAGAGATGAGTCGTCTGCTCAGCGTCGGCTCGCCGGCTGATCTGCCAGCGGAGTGCCGGAGTACTTGGACATTTTACGACAAACGAAACAAGTGAAAACAAACGCTTAACCGTTTGTATTGAATGCAACACGGCCATAACACGACATGGATTTTATCTTACGTGAGTACGCACCATAAAGAAAGCCCCGTGGCACTTCTTTCGTGCAATCGCAGACAACACCCTGAGCCGAATGTCCGGGTTTGACGCGTACATTTTATTCAACTTCAAAACAATCCAGAGATGCGTTTCGAACGAACGCAACGTCACAACATGCGTTGCAAGTCTGAACCGCGATTGACAGACGATGGGTTGCCTCCTCCTGCCCGTTGTACATTCGGCACTCCCCTCACACCCGGTTTCCGGGACGAACAGCAAGCCACTGAATTCTGGCACGCAAGCGAGAAGGCTTTTAGCCAGGCACACTACACATACCCCATGCGAGGTTGAGTCGTACGTCGTTCGAGAAAGATAATCCAGACCATGGGAAGCACTATCCACCCGCAGTACAACGTCGCATTTCATCGCGAAACGAACGCGTCCACTACACACAGGAGGCGATGCACACACAGACACACAGCTTCGGTAGAGTGTACTAGAAGTTTCTAATACACTCTAGCTTCGGTCGCTGCATTGGCTTAGCTGCAGGCTTCGTTCGGACAGTCAGCGATGCTACGACGATACAAAGCTGCGTGAGGGCGACGTGCTAATTCCACTTCACGTATTTAAAAACACAGGGGCAAAGAACTTGGTTCATCGGAAGCAAAAAAAATTCCCCCGCATTTCCCCGAGGGGGAGAATGTGAAAGTGCGAATGCACGGTTGTCGGCCCGCTTGCGGCGCTTGCGCTCGGCCCCCGCAGCCCACCGCCTCGCCGCCTTCTCTTCCATCTCTTCCATCGGGTTTGTAGTATCACGTGTACACCACGCAGTTATCAAGCCGCTATAACGCCGCTGAGTCGCCAACGCACGCCGCTGACGACGTAGTTTGAATGCGTTAAAGATATAAGGCACGTTACTGACAATATCAGCGTCGCGTCCGTGGCTTATTCGGTAGAGCGTCGGGCTGCGGCCCGCAAAGTCCTCGGATCGAAACCTGGCGCCGGATGCTGTTTCTTCTTTAAAGAGCACTGCGGACGCCGCCGACGCCGCCGCCGACGCCGGCGGTGGATGGTTTGGGGTCGCTTATAAAGTGCATTCGCTCTTAAAAAATCTTTCCTCCATTGTTGTGCCTGAAATATACTGGCTAGTGTGCCGAGGGCGGGCTCCAGGCGGGCGCCGGGAGCGATGTACGCGGCCGGCTGCCGCTTGGGACGCTGCCGTGCGGGAGTGTGCGCGTTCGCCCGGCCCGAGCAGATCGCGCGGTTGCCTCCGCGCTGCGTAGCAGACGGCAGCGGCAGAACTTTCCAATCCCGCTTGCGGCGAAAGCGAGCGAAAGCGACGGGAATTCTGTCGCGCGACGAAAATTTCTCCCGACCATTCGACAAACACGATCGTCGCGCGACAAAGTGACGGAATTCCCATCGCTTTCTCTCGTTTTCGTCGCAAGTGCGAACGGGCCTTTATGCGCAATCTCCGTCCCACATAAAATAAGCTCTTGCTTGTCGCCTGAGCATACGGTTGATATGTGAATACGTTACACTGTGCTTGCGAGTGTATTTAAATGATGTCACTAGGTTTGAAACGTAAGCGCTCGGCGTACAGCTTTGTAAACGCAAGCAGCCTCACGTACGCACGCTATTTTACTGCTAATAGAGAGTTTTAGTACAGCGTTTGTTGCCTTTGCATAAGCTAAACGCTAAATGTTTGCGTCCCGCTGCGTAAACATCGCGAGGGGAGTTTTAGTAGAACGTCTCATCAGTTTTGCGTTGCGACATGCTAATGCATACGGCGCCATCTGTCAATTAAATGTTTTCCGAAACGACTCGCCGGCTGATCTGCTAGCGGAGTGCCGAAGTGCCTGGACATTTTACGACTATCGAAACAAGTGCAAACAACGCTTTCCCATCAGTGTGGAATGCAACACATGGGTGCAGCTTGTCAGAACACGGCTGCTCGCTGCTCGAGTGCGGCGTTGGTTTGCTCTGCGCCTTCCCGTTCATCGCCTCTGATAAAGCAATCCGATCCGGCGCGTTTTGTGCACTGGTTCTGTGTAGGTTTAAAATGTATTTTTTCACATGCCGCCGGTAGTAGGAATTACAACCGCCGCAAAATAACACCCGGCACCAGCGGGGCCACGTCTGAGACCGCGCTTGTTGGATAAACAGTGCGCTGTGCACCAAAGGGAACGAGCGCACGATTCTCCCCGCGCGGCTGCGAGTTCGCCGCCGATACCAACTGCAGCTACGTACACCGCGAAAGGGCAAGGCCAGGCCGCACACATGCGGCCAGGTCTTTCGTTCGCTTTTCCAGCCTTTAGAGGAGTGTCCATGGTGTCAACAAAGATGAAAAAGCCGAAAGAGCTGGCCCGTAGCAGACGGCAGTCTGTGGGCGCGCAATAGCGGAAGTACGTCACCGCTGAGGAGCGGAGCATCATGGGAGGGGAGGCCAACAGAGAAGAAACAGTTGAAAGGAGGAGGAAATACGGCGCGACGATAATGCGCGGTTTTTGATTTACGATTTCTCAGCTAATACTCATCGCTTTAACAAAATTCTTGCAGGAGGAGATTGCTAATACATTGCTTTATTTGGTTACATGTACATCCATGCATCGGCGGAAGGCATTTCAGGACCCTATTAAGTGCATTCGAGCGTGGACTGGATACCTCATAAGATTTGTGTTGCTACTTGTGATGCGCAGATTTCACCACATGTTCCTGATTCTCTTCGTTATCCTCACAGCAAAACTCAAAATCTAAAAAGTGTTTTAATGTAAAGGTAATTCCGGCATTGATTACGCATCAATTTTGTATGTGCATATAATTGTGTTCTCTCCCTTTTGTATGTGTTATGAAGACAGGATTTCTGCAACGGGGTTTTGGCGTTTCTCAAGAATTTTATTTTTGGCTGTCAACTGCGAAGTATATATCAAAAACATTGATGAATGTTTTGATAAGAGTGTAGACGTCGCCGTTCTTTGATTACACGCTTACAATTAGTCGCAATGTAGATTCGTTTGGCTATGCGGTACACGGGGTGATGTGCTTTGAAGGTTGTAAATACTATCAAAGCAAAGATGTAAGGCCACCATCACGGCATACAGCAGTAATTTCCCACCGTGTAAAACTCTGGCTATGCTATACTTGCTTGGCTGCGACAGTGCTTATCAATGCGTTGCACATTCATGAGTTCAGAAACTCGCGGACACACAAGAATAATTGGCGTACCGTTGAGGTGGTCGTTCTTTTTATAGAATGTGGTACTGTGGGAAAATGTCACTGCACTGGGCAGTCATGTCACAATATCGTTGTCACAGTTTTTTCTGTTCTCAGGAAAGCCTGAGCTTAGTGCAAGATAACGTTAACTTCTCAAGCAATATTTAAAGCTCACATATGGGCGCAAGACGTTATTGATTTCGACGTGCCATTTGGAGACCTCTAAATAGGCCTGCCTGACGTCGAATTTATCAGATATTGGTCAGATGTGTGAAATTGCCATCGACTCTTTTCTGCTTCGTATTGAGGTCAGCAAAAACACCACTTCTGAAGGCTGCCATTGCTTATAAATCTTATTGAAGATGTATATAACCTCGTGGGTAGCTCTGTCAAAAAAGTAACACAAAATCATAACAGCGATTATGTCGGTCTCTCATAGGTAGTTACACTAATGGGACAAAAGGTCCTAGAAAGCTTTCTATTGGAAAGTGATCTTTCATGGCGGGTGAATTCACCTGTATATTATACGAAACATCGCGAACAGGCATTGACGTAATAATTAGCTATGGCAAGCAGAAGGATTTACGCAGTAAGCGTCTGGCAAGCAGTTAGACCTTCCTCAGAATCTTAACTTCACTGCAATAATAATCAGAGGTTTTATGCACTGGGACAATGTACTTTCTTACAACTGGTTTTTCGTTGTTAGCGCTGCGAGAACAATATTCTGGGTTTAAAAGCAACATATCACCTCCTTTTCCCATGCTTCGATGTCGCTGTTGCAGAACTTGCACTCAACCACTCTCTTAGGGCAATTCTCGGCCATGTGAAAGGCCAGTGTCTTGCGGTCATGCAAGCTTTTGCAAAGTGGACACTCTACTTTTGTTTTGAGGGCACAAGATTTGTAGTGCACCTAATGAATAACAAGAACAAAATACCAATAAATTCAACAGTTTTTGCACACTACGTTGGAAAAATCTTCCAAACAAGAAACAGTTAATAAAAATAAAATATTCATGAACCTACAAACACCAAAAACACCGCATAAAACAACAAATAATGTAGCAACTAATAGTTTTTCAATCAGTATTGCTGATGTTTTCTACTGTAACTGATTTTCGTTACTTTCTCTGTAGCTGGAACTATAGCCTTTGCTTTTGTTAACTGGTAAAGAGCACAAAAAACTTGCTAACGGAAAAACATGCGATTCCATTTGTTCATGAAATTTAACAACTATGCCTGTCTAGTTAGTTCCAATAAACTGAAAAAGCCACAATTATGTCAATCGGGATCACACTGCAAATAATTTAAAGCGGATTCCTATTGCAACAGCTCTAAATCGGGTAGCATAAAACCAATTTTATTTGTCGATAAGATCAGTTCCTTAAACTGCCGTTTGGTTACTGCCACAAGACATTAGGATGAATTGCCGAGGAAAAGATTTGCTTGTATAAAGAAATTTAACGAAGCAAAACTTACTAAGACGTCCTTGAAGGTACCTTGATAGGTGCATTTTGGATTGTCGTTGGGGCAAGCAGCGGTCAGCTTCTCCAAAATTCCCCATTCTTCGCCATTACTGCTCATCTTTAAAAGCATCAAATAGAACAAACAAATAAACCTGATATATAATGAGAAATAAAAAAAAACATCCACAATAACATGTGTTGCACTCAATGTGTATGTCGAAGGCACATCACAGAACACAGTCAAATACTTCAGCAATTTTATACGATATGTAAAGATAGGGCAGACACCAGTATTATTCTGACGTTGTTTTCCCAATGATAGTATCCTGGACTCTGAAACACGAACTCGTCGCAGAGTGAGCTATAGCACGCACCTGAACCGCTTTGACGCCAAATATTCTGCACCGGCGCCTTGATAACCTATTTTTTAGACACATATTCCTTATCTATGCCCCATAAAGCTATTCTGGTATTACTTATTGGTCATAATGTTGTGCTGCACTCAAGAATTTTTTTTAAGGCAAGCTGAACATAGATTTTTTTCAAATTTGCTGGTTTATCTGGCAAGGATCGACCAAGGACGTTTTTGAGTTGTACTCATGACTTTTCACTATCGAGTTAAATTTGATGATAGGCGAAAAAAATTCCGGCAATCTCTACTAGCGTGAATCCTGCGGAGTGGCGAAGCGTGCAGTGTAAAAGTATTCTCGGCGCCCTGACGTTTTCGCCAACAGAGATGAAACTGGGTAGGGGGGGGGGGGGGCGGAGGGGCGGACGAGGAGGGGTGGCAGACATATACAGCTTTGCTCTAAACGTCTCGTGTCTTTGAAGCCCGAAGCGTTCCAGCGCGAGACGTAAACGAGTATCCCGGTGTTTCTATAGGAGGCGTTACGCTCTCTAGGTGTTTCTCTAGGAGCGTTAAGAATCCCATTAGGGCTTCGCACCTAATGGGATTCTTAACGCTTGGTTCAGTTCGAAACGATGATTAGTTCGTGCGGTTAGCATTGGCATTTACTCTGCACTGCAAGTGTTCTAACCACGCACCATAAAAACTATTAAACCAGTCTCGTGTGCCATGGTTGGTGTGGCCGCGTGGCTGTACTAATAGCCCCAGCCTGGGCATGGGTGGTAAGGAGAGTTGGTGTAGTTGGATCTACAGATTTAAATTTGGCTTCACCTCAGAACCCTACGATGTCGGAATTATTACCTAAGGGTGACCATAAACGAGCAGCAAGCATTCGCTTAACAGACAAAGTACGAGCGTTAAGCCGAAGTCCATCCCTGGGGGGTCCGGACACCTCTTTCAGAAGGATGGCTGTGGTGGCGGTTGTCGAACTTGCATCTATGGGCGCATGGGATAGCGCCTTAGCCACTCAGCTATGGCGACTAGAGAAATAGATGAAAGCTACATAAGCCTTCCAGAAGACATTTATAAGAAATGCATTGCTTGGATAACCCACCACAAGAAAAGCGGTATATACCCCGATCCGAAAAGGGGTAAGAAAGGGAAAGGCAATCTCGCCAAAAACTATTCACAGCATGTCCGGAGGGGTCCCTTAGAAAGCTTGACATGAAAAACATAAAATTAAGGATAAACGGAGAATACATGAAACATTTGAAATTTGCGGACGACATTGCCTTGCTGAGGGAGACTGCAGAAAACATGCAACCAATGCTTGAGGAAATAAAATCAGAAAGCATGTCCGTGGGGTTAAATATAAATAAGAATAAATATAAAGTGAGGAGGAATAAGCATGCCAAAACACTCTCTTCAGTTCAACAATCAAAACGCTTGAAGAAGTAAGAACTTAATACTACCTGAGACAGATGGTCAGTGCTGAGCCAAACGCCGAGAGAGAAACCCGACGCACAATAGTATGGGTTGGGGAGCAGTCGGAAAGCACTCCCAAATAATGAAGTGTTAGCTACCTGTGTCGCTAAAACGAAAAACATACCACCAGCGCACACTACCGGTGATGACATGCGGAACTGAAACTTGGCGCCTTACCATTCAACTAGAATGCAAACGTAGGTCGGCTCAACAAGCCGTGGAACGAATAATAGTATTTGTAACACCGAGAGACAGGAAACGGGCTGCATAGATCACATAACAAACTACAGTATAAGATATCATAGTTCAAATAACACAAAATTTACTCGGGCTGGCCATTTACTGAGACGAATCGACGATCGGTGAAGAATTGGAAAGATAGAGTGGAGACGAAGAGATGGGTCTGATGAAGGGGAAGACCGTTAACCCGATGGATGATGAAAGAAAGAAATTATGGGGTAAACTGTGCACTCGAGCAACACAGGAAACGAGCGGTTGGAGGTCCACGAGAGGGGCCTTCATATTGCAGTGAACCTGGGTAGGCTGCTGCTTCTGCTGCTGCTGCTGATGATGGTGGTGATTATGACGACGACGACGACGGTGGTGGTGCTGGTGGTGGTGGGGGTAAGGTGACAATTGAAACGCGTGAAACATGATGAGACAAGCAATCGTATCTGATCACGCTATGTGTCAGAGATCACTTCTAATAAAAGTAAACATTCACATCACTAGAAGCGGCGAAGCCCCTCAGAAGCTGGGGCTGTTGGCGCCTCGTGTCGTCGTCGTAATTGTCTTATCTAGTCATGGTACTAAACTACTGAAAACTCGTTCACGCCTTGCTCCAGAACGTAGCGCCTACTGAAAAAGCCTCGGCACACTCGTTTACGCCTCACGCTAGAGAGCTTTCTGCTTCACTGAACCGGAGAATATTACAGCAACGCTCTACACCTCTACCCCCATCGGTTTCCTCTCCGTTGGCAAAAACACCCAGGCGCCAAGAATACACCTAAACATCGCATGCTTGTCTCCTCCCCAGGTTTCACGTTAGTGGAGATAGCCCGTGATTGTTTTTTGATGCGGATTCAGCCTTTGAATGAGAGTATAGGGCTATTGTATTCCATTTCGCCAGTAAGAGTAAAAGGCCAGGCGGGCTGGAGCCTTTTTGTTGGATAGAAAAACTGTCCCTTTCACGGGTTTGCCCCTGCCCATAGAGGATTAGACAAAGCTACAATAAACTCTTAGTAAAGGGCGTAAGTCCGCATCCACTTAAAAACCTAAAGCGGACTGCCTACGCCATCTTGAACCATGTTCTCCGTTTTGTGTGGCCATTTTTAATAATCATGCACCCCACCGTCCAACGATGACGATGGTTTAACGCGAAGGTTTCTCGTAACGGATTCTTTGCTTCATCTCAAAAATACAAATTGCGCGCATATTAACGGGGACAAGAACACATTACGCCAGCACAAGCGCATGTTTTCTTGTCCCCGTTAGTTTGCGCGCAGTTTGTTTTTTCAAGATGCATCATTACCAACTCCCCAGCTTTCAAACCTTTTACGGATTCTTGGGTTGTCGTCTGAAGTTATCGCTTCGATTCTGTCGAACTGCAACAATCGGATAAACGCTAGTTCCATCCCGCGGGAACCCAGGTTTGATTCCAGCCACGGAAAGAGTTTTTTCTTTGACTTGAGTCCGATCATTTATCATCTTCAGAGAAAGTTCGCTGCACTGCAGGGCGTGTTCGCGTTAGAGACGCCATGTGTGAGACGACCAAGGCTTCGCTTTAAAGATACAGTACCTTTTAGCCAGCCTCCGACGCATCATTTCGTCGTGGAACAACGAATCATATCAAGCATTGCTGGTATCATCGCTTAATCCTTTCAAGTTGGAGTACGAAAACAAACTTTTTTGTGAAATACTTCTACGCACAACCGCAGCAGCTCATGTGCGATACCAAAACTGAGTTCTGCGATTCTCAGATTACTCATTTCTACGATTGTTAAAGGACCCATTTTCGTGCTTTCGAGGAGGAAAGTGGAGGAGATGTGAGTATACGTTTCATATCAACCCGTGTTTACAACTGGGCCTATAACGGTATCTAACGCTCCATAATCATACAACAGCACTTGTCAAAATTTTATTGACATGTGTTTTCCTGTCCGTTCTCATGAAACTGTTTACTGCTACATCGCGTTTGCGTCCCTCACAGCTTTCGTTTGTTGGCCTTTTGGCGCGAGTTCTTCAACAGGCAGACTGGCAACGGTTCACACGCCAGCTTCCCTAGACTTTGCGTGGCTGTCAGGCACCTGTTATATTTACGTGCTCTCATTTTCACACTTCATGTGACACGTCGTGAGCTTAGTATGTGCAGAGCTTGCTACGTTCGTGAGCTTGCTACGTTCAGCCGCTGGCTATGTGCAGAGAGCGTGTTTTCAAATACGGTTTTGATTATTCTATAAAGGAAACCCGTGTTTTTGTAGCAGAGCAAATATACAGCGCAAACGACAGCTTTCCGCTCACGCGGAAACTTAAGGCTATCACCTTAAAAGTTGAAGTGAAGAATTTGATAACTCACTTCACTGGGTGCAGCTTGCCAACCGCAAAGCGAGCAAGTAAAAAGGCCCAAGGCATCCGTGTGCACTCGTGTACAGTAGGCGCAGTAGGTGTGGCCCTTGCCGTCTTTAAGACCGGTGGCAGTCAAAGCTTTGCAAATGCAGCATGCAAGCTCCGGATTCAGCTTTTCCTTGAACGGGATGAGAATGCCATCAGCCAACCCCTTGACGTCCTTGAGGGAATATTTTTCTTGGAAGCTCATTGCCGCTGTGGTCTTCTCTGGCTCCCATGTTGGTGTTGCTTCGGGCTGTTTCAAAAAAGCACAAATGCCCCAGCTGAAGTGGCGAATGCAGAATTCGCTCGCGGGAGTTTAAACTTTCAGTACAAATTTAATAAAATGTCATTTTATTACAGTGCACAGTGCACAGCATTACAGTGCTCAGTAAGCCCTGCTTTGAGCAGGGATAATTTGGTCTTGTCACTCCGAATACCCCACTCACCCCAAACAAGAATTCACTACAGCTGGGTAGTCCAGTAGCTTCCAAAACGCAAACTGAAAGACAGAAACCTAGAAGACTGTCTCTTTTTGGTGATAGCAAGCATTCTTAATGAAAGCTAAGTTTTTGTTGCTTCCCAAATAAATGCAAGATTGGCGCTTTGGAACAAGGCGTCATTTGATTGTAGGGCTAACACGCCGACGCAACGCAGGCGATGAGGCGCGCCATAGTGGAAGGCTCCGGATTCAGTTTGACCTCCTGGGGATCTTTAACGTGCCCCTAAATGTCGTACACAAGGGCGTTTTTGCTTTTCGCCTCCATCTGAAAAGCGGGCGCCGCGGCCGCTGCAGCCGGGAATCGAACCCGCGCCTTCGTGCTCAGCAGCACAACACATTGACCACTGAGCCACCCCGGCGGGAAACCAGGCCTGATTTATCAGGTGTAAAGGCCTACAAAATGAGAAAAGTTCAGAGGATGCCGTTAGGAAACCACGTGTTTGATTACTCGACCGATGAATAAATAAATAAATAAATAAATAAATAAATAAATAAATAAATAAATAAATAAATAAATAAATAAATAAATAAATAAATAAATAAATAAATAAATAAATAAATAAATAAAAAAATAAATAAATAAATAAATAAATAAATAAATAAATAAATAAATAAAAATAAATGGATAAATAAAAAAGGGAAATATTTGGGTTAGGGTTTTCAATCAGGGGCCTATGGTATCTGACTAATCCACGCATCCTGTGACCGCGGCAGATACTTACCTCTAGCTAAATAACGATGCATTTACTGGATATGCTGCTGCTACAGAACATTTGTTATAGACATTTACTTTGGCCCACAGAAGTAATTGGAGCGTGGTAGTTATAGAAGTGTCCATGGAGCTATTCGCTAAAAGTGTATTGCATGTAGTGCTACAAGGTAATAGGTCAATCTGCTTAATCATAGAAACAGCCAGAAGAAAAGGACGCAACCGAAAAATAATAATGACGAGGGTAATACGAGGACACCACTGCGCCAGCGGTTAACCTTTTTTATATCTGCGCTTTCTCTACTGCGATAGACTTTAAAGAGACTACATGAAGATACCCCCGAAAGTACGCCTCACAGAAGTATGCAAGTAAACGCAGCAACACCACGCGGCAAGGAGACACGCTTTTCCAGTAGCCACAGCTGAGAGACCTGCAGCCGGCTATAGACCTTTGCAATAAAAACCTCTCACCCGCCGCCATTCTGGAGTTTCATGTTTGTGCATAAAAAGTGCTAAGAAAGTGACTTGAGAAATCATCTGCGCATTTTCCCAACAGTCCAGAAAGGAGGTGGTTTGGCTCTGTTTATCGAAAGTAAAAAGGTGTATACCGAAATGATCGTTTATATAATCTTCTGGTAACGGCGATATTATTCCAGTGTAAGATAGCGTATTTATTGTACATCTACCATCAAAGAGGAATGCTAAGGTTGGAATATCTTATTCTGTAAAGTACGTGGTCTTAAGTGCCATTCTGAAATTCCTTCCTTTGACTCAGAAGCGGGGATCAACCAACAGGTCACCAAATAATTATTCTGAAATCTCTCTCGAGTGGACATTTTTCTACAGAAATTACGTCTGTGTCAGCAGATATTAAGAAACACACGGATGTAGAGTCCTCAATAAATGTCACTATCATTCTAATAGCTGCCGCTACGGCTGTCTTGCTCGAACAGCCAGCAGCTAGCCGTTTCCTTTGCGGTGTAAGTTTCTTAGAGTAATCTCGCAGCTGTGGTGTGAGCCTACGGAAATCGACAGTAGCCTGCGAAAGCATGTTGGTACGAACAACGTGGCAACCATTGCACAATACAAAAAGTGACATGAAAATCGCAGGTTGCTATGCTTTCACGAAGGAATTGTCATTTCGTTTATTGTTTAGGCGTGGATTTTTCCAATTGGAAGTAGCGTCAACCAACAAAACACTGCGCATCAGCTTCATGGTTTGGCCCAGCAAACACTCACGCCGAAAGTGTTATAGTCTTTTGGGTTCAATTGAGGCAAAATTATCTTTTCCAGCCTAGTCAGCCTGCCATTCGCGTGACGAGCCACAAAAGTCTGCTGTACTTTTAGCAAACATGCAGAAAAAAAAAACGAAACACTACCTTCTTTTTCTACAAATAGCACAGCATCTGCAAATATTTGCCACAATCTAATACGGGCACTGAGTGCGTGCTAGGATGAAGCCTGCGTAAATTCGCGAAACCAGGTCAGCCCCCTTAAGTTAGAGCTTCCATGCTCCAGACATAAGTGAATGGCTATTTTGATGTTGCCAAAATGCATAGAAAATAAAAACAGTATCGGAAGGACTTTTCATTATGCGTAGCCAACGCGCGTCTTTGCACGTAGGAATACCATGGTACCACTACACCGACGGAGAGTATTCATCTCCCCTTCAAAAAAGGTTGAAGATGCTAAGCTTTTCCCCAAGTTGAAGTCATGTCACTAGAAAGGGTGAAGTGCTATCGCTCTCTGGTTTTGTGAAAAAAGATAAATAGACTGCTGAATGCGTGACACTCGCACTATCCGTTTGAAGCTATTTTGCAGGCTTTTTCGTAGGGATACGGTGTTGCAACTGCAAGAGAAAGCAGCTCCGCGAATACGACTCTGGCGTCCCCCACAAACACACGCCACCGCAGACGCAAATCTACTCTCAAGCCTGGGCGAATTATTTCAAATTTCTTTCACGGAGGACTCAGAGAAGAGCAGTCCAAAAAATATCGGCATAACTAATGTGATTAGAAAGATTTATTTGTTTTAAACACAAACAATACAAGATGCTCAGCCTGCGCAGCCTTGCACAACAACTCAGAAAAAAAGAGTACATTTTTTAGTTTCGGTCACAATTTCGTTAGAACCGCCAGGTGGAGTATATTTCTGTTTAAGGGTGAGGCAGTGTCAACCGTAGGCGTAGATAGACACCGACGGGAAAGAATGCGCACAAGATAGAGGGCGAGACGTCGCAACGGCACACCGATTCTGCCGCGTCAAATAAGGGCTGGAGGCAGTGTCAACCGTAGGCGTAGATAGACACCGACGGGAAAGAATGCGCACAAGATAGCGGGCGAGACGTCGTAACGGCACACCGATTCTGCCGCGGCGCGGGTGTTGCTGCCGTGGCGAACAGGATCCGTTGTTCGGAAGCGATTAGAAACCTTAGACGCTGCAGCTGGGCGGTCGCGAGCCTGTGCGAGCCGGCGACCAAAGACAGAGCTAGGTAAAACCATATCGAATCCGCCTATAGGAGGCTAGACACGTTGGTGCGTGAGGGACCGTTCACCGAGTGAAGGTGTACGGAGTAAGGTCTTCGTTCACACAAGGACAAATTGTGAGCCGGCTACTGTCGGCTCGTGTTCTACTCAGCGCTAGGACTTCTGTTCGCGTTTCCTTTGAAGATTTCTCAGCTCCACTGAAGTGCAAAACGCCAGCTTCGTTGACTATGACATCATAACACATCTTCTAAAACCCACCTGGTGCATCTTTCCATGCTTCACACACCAGGCGAGCGTGACAAACGTCCGCTTCCCACAACAAACAGTGATGGCGACGACACAGATGGTTCTGCAAATTCTACTTCAAATAACATGAAGGCGTTTAGGTTTTGTGCAAAACTGGCGGCGGAATACAAAGTGCGACTTTTCGTCTATCTAGACTATAGCCTTAGGCGATGGAAATTGTTTATTACTAGCTTGAAGTGTGTTATTGTGGCTAAGTTACTAAAACGAGTCAATTTACTTGTCTTACTCCACCCTTTCTCCCAAGGGAGGTTTGCAAATTATTATTTGAAGGCTGAATAATAGTTGATATTCTGGAGGTGCGCATATCGCATTCGCGTTCAGAAAATGCACTGCTTACACTTAAACTGCTAGAACTTTTCGAAATATGAATCATGAGAAATTACGCACACCTTATCTTTCGGGCCTAATGAACTCACACATTTGTATGCCATAACACTATGACAAAAACACATTGTCAAGTCGAAGGTGCTAGGATTACTCAGGCAGCAAGGGCATGGATCATGTGCTATATGGAGGTTTTGTTTGTGTTCCTCATATATGCATCGTAAAAAAGCTTGAGTTAAGTGAACTATAAAGCTTGATAGCGGTTAGCCATTATTTCTATCGCTTTGGAGGGGGTAATGGTCGGCTTCACGTGCACATTTTGAAAGAGAGAGAGGGAAATAAAAACGTTTATATACACCACTGGAGTAGGGGGCAACCACCACGGCTTGTGCTCGGGTGACCAGTGGGCGCTGGGAGTCTTCGCAGAGCGGCTCTGGGCCTCCGTCCAGTGGTCAGGGAAGTTATGGTGGGGTTGGGGTCAGAGGGGAAGCCCACAGGTAGTGTTGCACTGTGAATTTAGCGCCACAATGTGGGCAGAGCGGAGAGGGGTAGGCGGATGGGTGAATATTATGAAGAAGGGCTTGTTTGGGGAGAGGTTCAGTTTGGAGGAGGCGCCACGGCCGTTCCTCCGAGAGGGTTAGGGATGGGTAAGCCGGGGGAGCGTTTTGCGGGAGAGGCGACAGTAAGCAGTAGCCTCCCTATAAGTGGTGAGGGAGTCGCTGATGGAGTAAACTCCTTGACGTGAAGTGGTCTCGTCAGGCGCACGGGTGACGAGTGCTCGTGCCGCCTTATGAGCCCGCTCCGCGCCGTCTAGTCCCGTGTGTGCCGGTAACCAGAGGAGCTGGGCAGGATGCTGAGGGGGCTGAATTTCGATGGAGACTTTTGTAGGCTAGCCTGGAGATAGTTCCGCTAGCAAAAGTTTTGATGGCCGTTTTTTAATCAAAATTTTAGAACAGGGAGAGGCCGGTGTGCGAGTGCCAGGGCTATGGCCACCTCGTCCGCAACATGTGGGGTTGTGGTGGGAATACTGAGAGACACGAGAGGAGTAGTAGCCGCCGACGACACGACAGTGACAGTGAAGGCCGGATTATGCCTGTGTGTTGCAGCATCTACGTAGAAGGTGTTTGGCGAGACACATTTTAATGTCATTGTATTTTTGCCACTCAGTCTCGTACTCAGTTATTGCAGGAGATGTTTCGTATACCTTTGCGAATGCGCCTGTAGTAGAAAGAAATCAAAACCCGAATTCTCGTATTGTGCTTTCTAAGTTTCTCGTTCAGGTTACTTAGCTCTTGCGTTACCGTGGGAAAATTGTCCGTTTTTTTGCGGTCTAAGAAAACATACCTTGTCTGCTAAAAAAAATGGTTAGGTACTAATTACAGAAACCAAAAAGGCAGAATAGTAATTGGCCTTTCCAATAACACCAGTTTTTTAAATGTTTTTATGTATCATAGTAACGAAAAAACTACCAAAATCAAAATTCTTTCCAAATGTACAAAAAATCATAAAAAAGGAGTTGTGTAAAACAAGCGGTAGTAAAAAAAATTGGAATATACATTTTGTTGGGATACATTTCAAAAACACGCCCCGAAAAATGTCGACGAGCGCGGAGCAGTTTTTCAGATATAAAAAAATTAATTGTTAGCACGTGCGGTGCTTGTCACGCGGTGAAGGGCAACCTCAATTCAAAATGTGCAATTTCGGGAGGTTCTATGGAAGAAATCTGATGATTTCACATTATCAGAAGCACCAATTTGCCCCCACATGACGTAAAAACATCCTGCCAATGACTGACTTTGCATTTACACCCAGCACAATGTTTGGGACATGCATGCGATGTTGAAAAAACATGCATGAATTTGAAAATAGAAATCCGTGGTTGATGCTTGTTGACGTTCACGGTCAGTTATCTCTCAAAACATAAAGTTGAGCTTCGTCATCATTTGCTGACTCGCAATTGTATCCTTGCTTGCAGGAATGAGGTGCGATGCGCTAGAATCCTGCCATGCAAACTTTGGGCGAGTAGCTGTTGCGCGATAAAAAAGATCAGCACAACGATCCTTCTTCATTGCAGCGCCACCTAACATTTTTGAATTGAAACAGTACAAGAACTTTTCGGAGACTCTGTCTGAACAGACAGATCAACTAAGCAGCAAAACTAGACCCCCGGAGATACCCTCGTACGGAAAGAAAACTGGAAGGCGAACAGCTGGCAGTGTGGAAGACCGGTTTGAAGCGCTATCCTCGTCGGAACAGATATCTGGCGAGTGGGTGTTATCTTTTGACTTGTATCGTCCTGTGTGCTTCAGCTTAAGTCTCTGTTTCTGTTGCGCTGTATTGTTAAGACCAATCACCAACTAGCCCAATACTACTCTCTTATCGCAGAAATTGGGTTAGGGTTCAGTGAAAGCAGGAGCAGCATGCTTTCTTCGAGGATTCGTGACGGACGCTCAAGGCGCCATGGCAGGTAGCCTTGAAGTTGGGTAACTGCGTAGTAGCGCTATATATGAATTTCGCTATGCAGAAACAAAACCTAAACTGTTGTAAACTGTTCGTGAATGGTGCTGGGGTAAGTAGAACTACCACACAACTTAGAACAACGTGCGCAAAGGCCATAAAACTGCCAAAATCATAAAGTAGCTTTGCAAACAGGCACTGCTTGACAGTTTCCGCCGATTTCTGGGGTTATTTTCGTCAGAGTGCAAACCTGACGATCTAAAGTCGTTCGCTGGTTCATCATTCATGTCCTGATAACAGAAAACAAACTTGGATGCAGAATAATAACGAGTGGCACACATTCTTTGTTGGTAGCAGTGATGCGCGAGGTGATTCAAACGCGTGTCAAAAATCACGTTTTTAATACAAAAAGGAACGCAAAACTGATATTGAAAAGCCTAACTGCAAACAGCTTACCTTGTTCGAGAAACGCGTGGAATGCTATGAAAAGGCGCTCCCATATATTGTTCAAATTGAACGATTTTGAATAGGCGCGGTAACGAAAGAGTTAAAAGCACGACATTATATATAACGTGAAGTGAATGAGCATAACAAATTCCAAGTGAATTGTACAGCATCTATTACATCACATGTAGGAGTTGAAATGTGGAAATTCAATTAATCCATTTTGTGTGTCACAATAACGTTCGAAATGCACGGATTTGTTACATAATAACCTGGGTGAATTTTGTAGCAATTTCGAGAATTTTGAGCGGCACACCTTTCTGCTTCATGTTTATGAAGAAGGGCAGCGAAATTTTTTATCTCCGAAGGTGCTTTACTGGTTCTCCATAGCCTCAATTCTCGAAGTGACTTTTTCTCGTAGGTCGCTTGAAACAATGCGTAGCATACGATGTTAGTGGAGGTAGAATTGTCTTTTTTTAAAAGCTGTAGTTTTGTGTATAGCATAAGGATCGTAGTTTAGACGTCTGATCGTGGTGCATTAAAACACGGGTAAACTTGGTGCTAGAGCTAAAAACTCTATCGAGGGGAAAATCCATGGGGTGAGAAAAATTGAAGGGAGTTCTGCTGGAAGCATACGTCTAAGTCTCCCGGGGCCCAGATCCCCAGCTTGCTCCGTCGGCCAACGTAAGGTGATCAGAGAGCGCGGGACTGGTGAGGACCGCCTCCCGAGCCTCAGATGACGTGGCATCACCAGGTCATCTTGGAATGTAGTTTAGTTGTACACCCGGCGCGAGTTTAAAGGAGAAAGTGGACATGCGGTTGGTACTTGCGTTCATGGCATGCACCATGCAATCGGAAAAAGAAGCTTGAGCGTTACGAGATGGTCTCAGGATAGGCTAGTTTGTACAGGGATTTGCTTGGGGTAAAATGTCTCGTGGTTACCTTTTCTGCTGTTTAAGAACAGAGTTCTAAGAATAAAGTGTCCCTCGTTTAGGTGTCTCATGATTATAAAATGCCATGCGATTCAGCTCGCCGAAGGGCAGTGGCTCTCGGACGACATAGCATAGCTGAACATGGCATTGGCATATACAGACAGCTTTTATTTGCCTTTCTGAACTGCTCAGAACTACTTCAGAGAAGCCTCGTATTTTATTTGCCCATAAAAGTTCTAATGAACAAGTACTTTTAGAGTTCACGGCAACTGCTCCAAACTGCTTCGCACAGGCAAATGAAGCAGCCTTTATGTTGCCAGATGGACGAGGTACAGCGGCGATATTACGCGGAAAGTTCACGATAGTTGTGCCTTGCTTGCACAGGTGACACCATAACCACCTGGCTATATACGTGTTGTAGCCTAGTAATCACCATATCAATCACCATAAGAATTATAAGAATGACATTATGCAGTTATTTCAACCAACCTCTGTAACTGCAAGTTTCTGGGCCCCTACTTCAATACATGACTCAATGCTGCGGAAAGAGTCTTAGCTAATAAGAGCTAAAGAAGCAAGCGCTCACCTGGAAACCTCTGTGGCCATCTTTCTTCTGTAAACATGCACCATTTGAATGTTCCTCGTTACATTCAAGCATCACTTGTCCGAGAAACTCGTAGCACTTGGAGATGAACGGCTGGTCATTATGGATGCGCTCCTGGTCAGAGTAAAGCAGAAGTTCTCCAAATGCACGCTAACATCCACTACCGAAACTATGTCCTCTTGCTACTTCCCCCATGCCAGGTTTTGTTGGCTTCGCGAAACACACCAAACGGGCACTATAAAATCAGTCAAAGGGCCATCTGCCAGGCCCTCGTACTGGCGGCCTTATGGAAAACAAACTCATACTAATGGGGATATTCGAGCAGAGTGCAAAAAGGGGACGAACTTGCGAACAGCCACCAGTTTTAAGTTCTGTAAAAAGGGTGTAGAATTCAGAGCAAAATTTTTTAGCAGTTAGGAGCTCACCTTGTGCAATAACACGGTTATTGAGGCGGTGTTTGTTGCAACCGGGCCAAAGTGTAGGTTATACACACTCTGTCCTACTTCTATAGCAAGACTCATCATAAGTAGGCGAGGTTTCACACAAACGGAAGTTGGGGCCCTTAAGGGCAGTCGACAAGGACGATTGCGCTATAATATATGAAAACGCTCATTTACTGGGAATAAATTTTCACCAGTTCATGTTACGCTACTTTAACTGCATGACAATATTTTTGTCCTTTCGGCCATGGCTCGGATTTCTTGCCGACGGCTTACGTGTGTATTTCGTAGACGGTATAAATAATAGTGTCCTATTTACCTGATTGTGCTTTCTTGTGGCACAATTTTATAAAACAGAGAATTCCGTGCCTAATTTAAAATTGGCGATTGTGTTTATTGTGGGCTACTCAGATGTTCAACGCTTATATAATTTCGCTAGTAATTCACTACAGGAGCGCCAGACAGGAGGGGTTGGAGGTCAAAGGGAGAGACCTTCCTCCTGCAGTGGACCTAAGTAGGCTGTTGATGATAAATTTGAAGAAGAATTTTAACAGCTATCTGTCGACCAAAATTCACCAACTTGAAAAAGGCATCTCAAAGCATAGGGTAGTAATACATTTTCTGTGCAAAAAAATAAATAAAAACAATTTTCGCACTCGAAATTTACCTCTCGGGTAAGCTTATTTGCAAGTTGGAAAATTTTTACATTCATTGCTTCCTGTTGGAAGCTAGTGTTGTTTCAACCATACATTTAGGATAACCCAAAAAAGACAACCTCATAATTTACAGAAACTGGCCTCCTGGTAAGAATTACAGGTTGTTCTAAAAACTTTCAAAGAATGGAAAGGATAAAACCCAGTTGGGCCTTCTGTTGAGTGACTATTGAGCTCTGGTAAATGCTCTGTTGAACTTCGGCCAGTGCCCTTCAACATTTCACCTGCCACCCCTACAAATCACCCATCGAAGCTTTGTCCACTCGCTCGCCATTGAAAGCAGCTTCCTCTTAGCACCGCGTCGTCTTCGCCTCTCAAGGTGGTTTTTATATCATGTGAGGACGTTTTCGCGCTGCTGTTTCTCTTTACTGGGGAGCGCTCCGTCACCCGCGTACAGCCCTGCTTCCGTCGTGCTGACTCCCTTTAATATTCTGTGATCCCTGGCTGGAGCTGGCTCCGACGAGTTTGAACTTTTTCCGATTACCGATTTTCGGTACCTCTCAACGCACATGCTTAAAACAGAGATCTGAGACTTTCGCCTTAGAAATACCCCTTTGTATCTGTGAGACCCCTTAGTGCTTCAGCTTCCTGCTATTAAAAAATTTGGCGAATGTTATCTCGTTTGCTTTACATTGGTAGATACTCCAAATTAACACCAATCTCATCTGTAAGAGGAACTCGTGCAAGCCCTCATACATGGGCTTTTTTATCCAGAAGGCATTAAGGACACAGTTCGCAATAGCCTTAATTTGTGCATGGGTCCAGCTGGTACTTAAGGGCACTGATTTTGTTAAAATCAGAAGAAGCATTTGGGCCCCAAGTCTTCCGGTCCTGCTTTATATTACCAATCGGACTTACCTTGAAGCTGGAGTAATCTTCTGGAATTTTTCGGCAAGGATTGTTGAGATGTTCTTTGTGAAGAGCAGCCATCACTAGTGTGAACCATTTCTGGTATACTGATGGAGATGTGAGGGCGTCTCCTGCGTTGTACTGTGAGGGAGGAAAAACATGCGAGAAGGGAGCTTTTTTATCCTACCAGAAACGAGCCCTAGTAATGCCATTATGGCGTTTGCGTTCGCACAGACGCCCAGGACCAAGCTCATGCAGTCTCCGCCGCGTGAAGAAAATGCGCTGCGTGTTTAGAGAACACGATTACGGTATGTGCACCCGGGCAACTTTTTTATTTTTGTCTTTCTTAGGAGGCCACTGGCCCCTCACCGAAGGAATTCTAAACCAAAAAATTTCTCGAGCGCGTTAATCCTCTGACGTGTATTTAAAAGCCAACTCAGCAGGCACGTGCGCATTCGCTTTCGCACAGACGCCCAGGACCCAGCTCATGCAGTGGCCGCCGCGTGAAGAAAATACACTACGTGTTTTGTTACGATATGTTCCCCGGGCATCTTTATGTTCCGCCTCGCGTGTAGAAAGACCGTGGTTTGAATCCCGGTGCCGGACAATCCCCAGAAAAAAAAAAGACCTCGCAGTTATGAAATTGCAGTTGGGGCTTGGCGACCATTGCCGGTAACGCACTCCCTCACCAGAGTAGGATTGGCCACACTGGTGTAGTAACGGCCAAACCCGCCCATGAATACGCCAATTAACCCACGGCCCTCTGTCTCGAGTGGCTGCGAAGCAACTGACCACGGCGGCGGTCAGACCTGTGACGCAGCAGGGGGTGCTAAGAAAGCCTGGACCAGGACAGGCCGCCATTGGAATCTGAACCTGGCAACGCTTAACACGAGAACCTTATCTAGTGAAGCGAGTCTAGAGGTGTTGTTCGAGGAATTAAAGGGCATCAAATGGGATGTCATAGGGCTTATTGAGGTCAGGAGAACAGGTGAAGCTTTTACGGTGCTGAAAAATGGACACGTTCTATGTTACCGTGGTCTAGAAGACAGAATAGAACTGGGCGTGGGATTTGTAGTCAATAAATCATAGCTGGCAACATAGAAGTAGAGCATTAACGAAAGGGTAGCAGGTCTTGTAATTGGGCTCAATAAGAGGTACAAGCTCAAGGTGGTAGAGGGCTATGCCCCCACATCCAGCCATGACGACCAGGTAGTGGAACGCCTCTATGAAGATGTGGAATCGGCAATGGCTAAAGTAAAAACACAGTATACCGTAGTTATGGGAGATTTCAATGCTAAAGTAGGCAAGCATCAGTCTGGAGACAAGGCAGTTCGGAACTATGGTCTGGGGTGTAGAAATAGCAGGGGGGCCTACTAGTTGAGTTTGCAGAACGGAATAATAATAAGAAGAAGTTGTGTTTTTTTGGCACAGCAACCTCTCGGTTATAATGCGCCAGACGCAGAGTAGAATAGTTATGCAACGGTTAAAAGATGTTATTCAAGGTGTTGTGAAGATTAAAAACATTTTAAAAGGACTCAAAGATGCACATAGCTAAAACTGGTGTAGAAGGCCGGCGTCCTCAAAAAATTTGAAAACGTTACTAAAATCCACCAACGGTTCATCACTAAGTAAAAGCGCAGGGTGTAAAGGGATGCAAAAGGTGTATAATGCTTTGAAATGTCTAATGCGTGCTGCTTCAAGGTGTGGGCAGCTTATTAAAACATGGAGTACAGTAAGAGGATCTCCACAGTGGTCACACACGGGTTTCTGTTCTTTCTGGATCAGGAAGCCGTGTGTGAGCACAGTGTGACCTATTCGCAGTCGGCATGAAATAACCTCATAAAAACGATTTCTGTGTCTGCAACTTTTCCATTCAGATAGGTATGGTTTCACTAGGTGTAACTTATTTTCAGTCTGTCTGTCCCATTCAGTTTGCCAGTACATTGTAATGGACTTTCGTATGGTGTTCCGAAGGTCCTGGTAAGGAACCTTGGACTTCGTTATTGCACAATGCTTAGTATCGTATGCTGCTCTATCGACAGTTTCATTTTCTGGAATGCCAATGTGGCTTGGTATCCAACAAAAGACGACACTAACCCCTGCCGATGTAAGGTGGCACAGTCGATTTTTTAACATACCTACAGCCGCATTTTTTGAAGGGACAAGGGAGGTCAAAGCACGTATGGCGCTTAAGGAATCTGTAAAAATCTCCACTTTTTGTAGTCCATTTGCTATTACGTCTTCAATAGCTGAGGTTATACCAAAAACCTCTGCAGTGAAGACACTGCCCTCATCAGCTATCCTCTCAGCTACAGTAACTGCCGACGAGTTTACAAAAGCATAACCAGTATGACCAGCAGTTTTTGAACCATCAGTAAAGTAGTGGCAATAGCTACTGTATTTATCCTTTAGTGCAAGAAATTCTTGGAGCAAAAACTGGTGTGGAAAAGCTTTCTTGTCGTATTTTAACAGCCACAGGTCACATTTGACAGCACTATAGTCCCAAGGGGCTAAAGCATCCGATAAACTCAGAAGAGTTGGCGGGCATATCTTGAAAGAGTACAGAGTCATGTACTCCTCCAAACGGAGGGCACGAGGGCGGACCACTCTTGGTTTGTTCTCATAGAGCTTCTTGTACTTATTCTCAAACAATTCTTCGGCACAAGGATGGTCATTTATGCATGCTATTTTGGCTGCATATACTCCACTTAGGTACGCTCGACGGTACTGCAGAGGCCACTCATTGCACTCAACGTAAAGACTATCAACAGGGGAGGTACGATATGCACCTGAGGCAAGTCTGAGGCCCAAGTTGTGCACTGGATCGAGTGAGGTGAGAACAGATTGGCGAGATGACCCATAAACAATACAGCCGTAATCAAGACGAGACCGTACAAGTGAGCCATAAATTCTGAGCAAACATGCGCGGTCGGCCCCCCATGACTTGTGCGACAAAATTTTCCATATGTTAAGTGTCCTCATGCAGGTCATTTTGAGTGTGTTTATGTGAGCCCCAAACGTTAATTTGGAGTCATAAATGATGCCCAAGAATTTGTGCTCACTGTGTACTGGCACGAGCATATCCCTGATTTTTATTTCAGGCTTGGCATGAATACCTCGTTTCCGCGCGAAGCACACACATGCACACTTCTCAGGAGAAAAGCGAAAACCGTTTTCATCTGCCCATCGTTGCAACCTATTAACCGTAGTCTGGATTTGTCTTTCACAGACTGATTGGTTACATGATGAAAAGGCAATCTGCAGGTCATCGACGTAAAGGGAGTACATAACCGGTCGAGGAATAACCTTTGCCAAGGAATTTATTTTAATGGCGAAGAGTGTCACACTTAGCACACTGCCCTGAGGTACTCCATTTTCCTGGCTGAAAGAACGGGAGACTGCATTGCCCAGTCTCACAGTAAAGGTTCGTTCTTGAAGAAAATCTTGTACACATGAAAACATTCGCCCTCTGATTCCCATTGCTGCCATATTCTGCAGAATTCCATACCACCAAGTGGTATCATAAGCCTTAGCCATATCAAAAAAGACACCAAGGCAAAACTGGTTGTTAACGAAAGCATCTCGTATCATTGTTTCAAGCCGAACAAGGTGGTCAGGTGTAGACCGAAACTGCCGAAAACCACATTGAAACCTGTCTTAGTAACCTGAACGTTCGAGAACAAAGACCAATCTAAAATTGACTATCCGCTCGAATGTCTTGCACAGACAACTGGTCAACGTTATGGGTCGGTAGCTTGATGGACAGTCGGGTGGCTTGCCATCTTTCAGTAACGGAATTACGACAGCCTTTTTCCATGCTTTGGGCAGCCTACCCGTTTTCCAGATTTTATTAAAGAACTTCAGAAGGACTTCTAAGCAGCTACCATTTAGGTGTTGTAGAAAAGCGTAGTGAATGAGGTCAGGGCCAACAGAAGTAGCCTTGCACTGAGCTAGTGCTCTTTAAGTTCGTACAATGTAAATTCTTGGTTATAGTCTTCAGTGTTGTTGCTAGTATTTTTAATCCTGAGCTTTTCAGCACTAGCCTTATGTCTCATGAACTCTTGTGTGTAATTTGTATCGCTAGAAACCTCTGAAAAGTGGGCACCTAAAACATCCGCTTGCGTTTGCAACAAATCGTTCCCACCGTCGGTAGAAAAAAGTGGTACCGTAAACCGTCTGTAGATGCCTCTGACTTTGCGTACATGGTCCCAGACTTTTTTTGCGGGAGTGGTAGTGTTTATTGTGCTTACAAAGTTTTGCCACGAGTTTCTTTTTGCTTCTTTTCTGATTTTTCTGGCAGCAGCTCGGGCAGCCTTAAAGCTCAAGCAGTTGTCCATGGTAGGGTACCGTCTGAACACACCCCAGGCCTTGTTTTGCTTTTTCCGGGCTTCGCGACAGGCATCATTCCACCACGGCTTTGGCTGCTTAGGGATTCGGCCAGATGATTGTGGGACGGCTACTTTAGCAGCTTTAACAAGTTCCTCGCAAATGTAGGCATTTGCTTCATCTATGGACATACTGCTCATGTCAACTCCCTCAAAACTGACCAGATCCTTAAATTTTCCCCAGTCTGCTCTCTCGAGCCTCCATCGGGGTGGACAGTTTTTGACGGCTGGAAGTGGCTGCACGTCTCGCAACAAGGCGGGAAAGTGGTCACTTCCGTGTGGATCGTTCACTACACTCCACTCAAAGTCCATCTCGAGCTCTGGCGACCCAACACGAAGGTCTATCGCAGAAAAGTTTCCCGTACCCGCAGAAAAATATGTCTTGTCTCCATTATTGAACACAAAAAGACTGCTATTCATCAACCACTGTTCGATTTGTTTTCCCCGACTGTCGATTTTGTCACCTCCCCATAGGCAGTGATGGGCATTAAAGTGCCCCATAATAACAAATGGTGCAGGCAGTTGCTCAATAAGATCATTAAGTTCCTGTAATGACCCATTATCAGATGGTGGCAGATAAATTGAGACAACAGTGACCAGTTTGTTGACATAAACTTGTGCTGCAACGGCCTCCAGTGTAGTGTCAAGTTGTATTGACTTTAGAATTGTGCCCTGTGCCACAACCAAAGCCACACCCCCTGAAGCGCGGGTGCTCTCTTCTCTGTCCTTTCTGAGGAGGTGATAACTGCGGAGAATTTTATCGTGTCTTTTTGTTAAATTTGTCTCCTGCAATGCCACCACTTGGGGCTCATATTCATCTAACAACTTGTGTATGTCGTCAATGTTGTGAATTAAACCTCTACAGTTCCAGTGGATGAAGGGAACCGGCATTTTAGTTTTTTGGATGAGGTACAATTACTTTTTTTTGTTTTTACTTTTTGTCAGGTGGTTTCCTTGCAGGAGGCTCACTCCTTGCAGGGATCTTGGATGCGTTCTTCCCAGTACCTTTAGAAGGCACGGGTAGGAGAGATGTTGAGTGTCTTCCAGAGCCCCTTTGGGGCCCTGAAAGGGACGAGGTGGAGGGAACAACGTCCATGGCCTCCTCAGCCGGAGCAGAGAGGGCCGGTGGTTGCACAGCCTCGGGGGCCGGAGCGCGTGCAGTCGGCTGTGGCTGTGCTGGCTGCTGCACGGGGGGAGACTGGGCAAGGGCCAGGTCAGCAGAGCTAAACTGCGTCCCTACCGATGCCCGAGGCGGCCCGGCCCCCCGGCGCGCCACCTCGGCGAAAGTGCCTTTTTGTACAAACGAGAAGCGTCTTCGCGCTTCTTGAATTGACAGACCTTCTTTTACCTTGATAGACATTATTTCTTTTTCATTTTGGAATTTCTGGCATTTCCGTAAGTACGCAGGGTGTGGCCCTGTATAATTGACGCACTTTACTTCCTGCGCTGCGCAGGAGTTCGCGTGATGATCAGTACTCGCGCACTTGGCGCACGTCTCTTTGCCCCGACAGCTCTGCAGTGTGTGACCAAACCTCTGGCACTTAAAGCACCGGCGTGGGTTTGGGATATATGGACAGACTCGATGGACTACATAGCCAAGTTTCAGGGATTCAGGAAGCTTGGTGGAGTTGAAAGTCAAGACAAGGTGATTAGTGGGGATGTCAATGTCGTTACGTCGGATCATGATACGCCTGACAGCAGTAACATTTTCCTCTTGCAGGCCCTCTAAGATTTCATCCTCCGTGAGGTCTGCGAGGTCAGGATCTGAAATCACTTCTTGGCATGAGTTTAGGCTTCGGTGAGCCGATACTTTTATAGTTAGGTTTGCTAACCTTTGCATTGCAAACACTGCATCAGCCTGGGCTTTGTTTTCGCATTCAATGAGGATACCTCCAGAGGACATCTTTGTAGCTTTGCATTTACCGCCGAGGACAGCTTCCAGTTCTTTAGCAACTACGAATGGCGAGGCCTTTCATAGGGGGCACTGGCTGTCGGTGGATTCGATAACAAGAAATCTTGGAAAGCTTTGTTCTTTTAGTTGGAATGGGACCCTTGATACAGGGTAGCTTACTGCGGTGCGAACTCGTTTCCGAGCCCGATCATGAGGAGGTTTTGTCGTAGCCATAAACTAGCAAATAAACATTCAGCAGCCATGCTGGCCACCCACCTCGGAGCCCAACACGGGAACGCAAACTTGCGTTAGCCATACGTGGCCACTATAACCCTGCATAAAGAAACCTAGGGTGGCCATTCACACAGGGTTAACCCTTGCCGCCTGGAAGAGGAGATCGGAAAGCAGAAAAAATAGAGGACAGGAAAGATGGAGAAAGAAGACAGGAAAGCGAAAGAGTGGAGAGGGGGACAGGAAAGGGCGACTGGCTGATTCCCCCTCGGCCGGGTCAGTCCGGGGGTGCCGTCTACAAGAAGCGAGGGCCAAAGTGGCGTGTTGCCTCCACCAAGGGGCCCTAAGGTCCACAACAACCTCGGTGTCGGCTCAGCCACCAGGATCCCCTTTTCCCTGGACACGGCTAAGCCACGCACAGCCTAAAGCGTGGGTGGGCCCAACCCACATGGGCTCGGGGTCCGCGGTGTCGCCACTACCGTCACCTTGAACGTACAAGGTGCCCCTGCGGGGAGAAAGGAATAACCTACGCATAATGAATACCTTCTTCTGTAAACTGGATAGCCGGAAGTGGACGTGGAGGAGCCCGAACGGGGACCATAAAAATGAAATAGACTTCATATTATGCGATAACCCTGGCGTTGTGAAGGATGTGGAAGTGCTCGGAAGGGTAAGGTGTAGTGACCATCGTATGGTAAGATCTCGAATTAAGCAAGATTTGAGGAGGGACCGTAAAAAGCTAGTACGAAAGAAGCCGAATAATGAGCTAACAGTAAAGCGTAAAGTAGAAGAATTGAGGACCGCGCTGCAGAACCGATACTCAGCTCTTACCGAGGAAGCCGAGCTTACGACACAGGAAGCCAGCGACAACCTTACACGCATTATCACGGAGTGTGCAGTAGAAGTTGGGGGAACAATGGCTAGACAGGATACTGGTAAACTTTCCCAGGAGACGAAAGATCTAATTAGGAAACGGCAAACCATGACAATTTCCACCCCAGCTGACGGAATAGAACTAGCGGAGCTTTCTAAGTTAATAAGTGTAAGACAGCTGACATACGGAAGTATAATTTGGAGAGGATCGAATACGCTGTAATGAACGGAGGTAGCCTGAAAGCAGTAAAGAGGCGTCTTGGCATGGGGAAAATCAGATGTGTGCACTTAAAGACAAGCAAGGCAATGTCATCACAAATAGGGATAACTTAGTCACAGTGGCCGAGGAGTTCTATACTGATCTGTACAGTAACCGGGACATCCAGGGTAATGCCGAACGAGAAAGTAGTTCAGAGGAGATAGACAACCCACCAGTAACGACCGAAGAAGTAAGGAAGGCTTTGAAAGAAATGAAAGGGGACAAAGGACCTGGTGAGGTTCAGATAATAGCTGACCTCTTGAAGGATGGAGGAGAAATTGTACTTGAATAACTGGCAAACCTGTATACGCAATGCCTAATTACTGCAAGCGTACCGGAATCTTGGAAGAACGCGAGCATCATCCTAACCCATAAGAAAGGTGACATGAACGACCTGAAAAATTACAGGCCGATCAGCTTACTGTCAGTCGTCTACAAGGTACTTACCAAGGTAATCGCTAACAGAATTTCTGCAACCTTAGATTTCAGTAAACCAAAAGAAGAAGCACGGTTCCGTAAAGGTTATTCAACGATAGACCATATTCACACAATTAATCCGTTGATAGAGAAGTGCGCTGAGTATTCTGAACCCCTATATATAGCCTTCATAGATTATGAGAAAGCATTTGACTCGGTCAAAACCCTACCAGTAATTCAGGCATAACGAAACCAGGGGGTAGATGAGCATTATGTAAGAATACTAGAGGATGCCTACAATGGGTCCAAAGCTACCATCATCCTCCATAAGTAGAGCAGTAAAATATCTATATGGAAGTGCGTCATACAAGGAGAAACAATCTCTCCAATGTTATTCACAGCAAGTTTACAAGAAGTAATCAGAACGTTGGATTGGGAACAGGTGGGTGTAAGGGTTAATGGAGAATATTTCAGTAACCTCGAATTTGCTGATGACGTTGCCTTGCTAAGTAACTCGGGGGACGAATTGCAAAGCATGGTTTCTGCACTACACGAACGGAGTAGAACCGTGGCCTGAAAATTAATATGCAGAAAACTAAAGTAATGATCAATAACCTCGGGACAGCACAACTGTTTGGGATAGGGGGCGAGGTAGTGGAAATGGTAAAAGAATATATCTACTTAGGCCAAGTTGTGACCCCGGATCCCAACCATGAGGCAGAGATAATTAGAAGGATCAGAATGAGGTGGAGTGCATACGGCAGACATTCTCAGATAATGAATAGCAGCCTACCATTGTCCCTGAAGAAGAAAGTGTATAACAGCTGCATCTTACCGGTACCCACCTACGGGGCAGAAACTTGGGGGCTCACTAAAAGGATTTAACTTAAATTGAGGACCACTCGGCGAGCAATGGATCGGAAGGTGACAGGTGCAACATTAAGGGACAAGAGAGCGGACTGGTTCAGGTAAGAAAAGCATGTTAGGGCATATTAGTAGGAATTAAGAAGAAGAAATGGACGTGGGCAGGGCATGTAATGCGCAGGCAAGATAACCGTTGGTCATTAAGGGTAACAGAGTGGATGCCTAGAGGAGGTAAGCGTTGCAGGGGGGGGCAGAAAGTTAGATCGGCGGATGAGATCAAGTTTGCAGGGACAAATTGGTCACAGTTGGTACAGGACCGGGGCGATTGGCGAATAATGGGAGAGGCCTTTGCCCTGCAGTGGGCATGGATAGGCTGGTGATGATGATGAATGCCATTATGTCAGCAATCAAACACTTTCCAGAGTGAGCAGTGATAATAAAGAAAATGGCAACTATATAGGGCCCTAGGGCCCACATTGCAACAAGCACAGTGCATACATACACACAAATATGGATATATATATATATATATATATATATATATATATATATATATATATAAGGTAAGTAGAGACAGAGCCACACGAGAGAAAGATAAAAAAAGAAGTTTCCTGTCGTTGCAGGAAGAGGACTGCAAGGAAGAAAAGAAGTCTTCTCCCGGAAACGTCAGACAACATTTTAAATGTTTTTGTCGTGTGGCTTCTCCTCTACTTGCCTGATTTTCTCGTTCTCGCGCACATGGTGCGTTTTTCTTTCAAGACTACACGCACGCGCAAGCATGCACACACTCACAAACGCACGCACACACGCGCGCACACACGTGCGTACACGCACCCAGACGCACGCACCGCGCACGCGCACACGCACACGCACACACACACACATATACACCGATAACGCGAACAATTGGTGGTGATAAAGCGATGCGTGTGAGGTCTATTTACAAAGGGCTGCAACGGAGCCTGCGTTTGCTGTGATACGCACACAGGTGTGAGGTTAGCGCTGCGCGTCACTGTTCACTTCTTCTGGTCGCATATATTTCAACAAAGCTTCGATATCTCCTCTATGTAAATTGGGCTTTGCGATGTTTTCAGGGATCTTAGGCAAAACAAATGTTTTACAAATTCGTGGAGATTGCGAGTAGGGAAACAGTGTTTGGTTACACGATTTTTTGTTCACAGAAAAGAGTAGTTAACGTAGTACCCAGCAACGTGACTCATAAGGGCAGTTATTTGAGCTTCCTTTACGATCTTGTAAATTGCAAAAAATGCCAGGTAATTTCATTTAAATGCAATTTCATTTAAATGCAAGTAAAGAACTTCTACATATAACTCACCATGTGTATATATGCACCAATAACAATTTGCCAAGGAAACCTGAACGTTAACGCCTTGTAAGCACAGCTTACTCGTTTTAAAATTTAGAGGTTGTTTAGTTCCTTATAAATTACAATAGGAATGTTTAAATCTGCATTAGACATTGCTATTGTCACAAAACTAGGAGAAGCACGACTAATGTATTAAATGGAGTTTGCAGATCCAAGCAGGTGTCATACAAAATGATAACTACCACTGACATGATGCACATAATTGGAAACAACAATTGTAATTCCACAATTACTGCTCGTATTTATATTAGGAAATTCCAACGGGTACAAAAATGGGGGAAGCCATTTGAAAACTTCTGTTTACACAAATATAAGCCCTGACCGTCGTTCTGAAATGAATTCGCCCTGATGCGCCTTAAATGTTGAAACCATTGCCATGAGTTCGAATGTCAAGCGTGGAGTACTAGTGTCAACACTAATGTATTTGAGGGCACACATCTTGTGTGCTAAGTTATATTGTTGATTCGCATACAGGATGGTTACGCCTATACATTACTGGGGTAAATTTTTATATAAACATTTAAGTTTTAAAATTCGGGTGTCTTCACCTAAAGAAAGTACACTGGCGGTAAGGGGCGGTGTACTGAAGAACGGTAATTGAAATGCACCCGAGACTCGGTACAAAAGTGGCTCCGTTCTCAGCGTGCACCTGAAAAATTGCCAGCGCGATGGCGTGGAAACTCCGACCTTGAGATCAAGTGCAAAATGCCGCAGACACTGAGCGACAGCTGCTGCTATAAAATTCCTCCCTCAAATGAATAATTTAAGCCTTATTCAGACATTTTTTAACACTCCTGCATAGTAGTAAAAAATGTTTTGCAACGTGCATCTGACTAAATTTCAGCAACAAAAATTGGGTTAGCTTTCTACCATTCCATTTATCGAAAAGTAGGGGCTATGACATCTGGCAACACCCTCGGCTACATTTTTTCCCATACTGCTCCGATCGTATTCTTTTCGGCGCTATAATGTGATATACTCAGCATCATCCTCCATTACTCAAAACGTATCACGGAGTTCTTAGAACCATTTCAAGTTTCTGCACACGCCGGGACCCATTGGTTTGTACCAAGAGGCAACCGTCGGTTTTTCATCCACATAGGGGCCCTCTGCCCAACCTGGAAACCCAATAGCCGCAGCAGAACCAAATGAAATGTCAACAATGTTTTTCTGCAAGTAGGTAGAAACATATGCTTCGACTGAATGTACGAAGCAATTCTATTGTAGATATAGAAAAGGTTCTCTGATAAATGCGGCTGGCAACGTGTTTACATGCGTGCGTTGTATAAGAAATAGGGAAGTCTAAGTTCTTTCGGCTCACTCGAGAATGTGCTGAAAGTCAGCTGAATGAACTGTATTATAAACTAGTGGTGAGTTTTCATGTGCTTTGGTGCCTACGTTTTTAGAGATGAGTTTCCAGTTTGCGCTAGTTGTTCCGCTATGTGTTACATTTATCGTGTTTGAAGGTTCTCCAATTTGAAAGCAAAATCCAGAAGTTGAATTCTTCAAAGATTTTATGTACGCTTACCATAGCAGTTTTGCTGCTTGTTGTTGCTTTGCGAATTCTATCGCCGAGACGTGCTGCAGAATTCGGCAATATTTCTTCTTTAAAGAACCCGTTGAACCATGTGAACAAATTTTCGCATTTTTTCATGTGTTCCTGCAACAAAATAAACAGTACGAAATTGTGTGAACAGAAAGACGTGGAAGATAAAAGCTCACAAGGAGCAAGGGACAGACAATAACAACACAAACATGCCATCGTGAGTCCTTTATGTCCGTCCCTTATTCCTTGTGCACTCTTAATATTCCCAGACGTACCAACCAACCCATCTTTGGGAATTGAATAGAAAGAGCACGGCTTTAGCCAAAATATTCTTCAGGTCCTGGCTTTCGTATAAATAAGGCCATTCGGGCCCAAGAATGCGAATGACCAAGTGAACTGTGGAGTATCTGGTGGGTACACGCATCAGTGTTTTGCACAGGGTCGCGGCTAAGCACTGAACAGGACGAAGCCTCGCACGTAGAAGACGCTCCCAAATCTGTGCCAGAATGGCCAGAGTGTATGCAACAAACAAGAGGAACTAGAGCACATTTTGCTTTCTTACGACCCACACGTAGCAGGAATATCAGACACATGGTTGCGCCCAGAAGTTTCAGATAATTGTATATTTCCTCCTCCAATACACATCTTATCGGAAATACTGTCAAACAAGCGGAGGTAAAGTTGCAATCCTCTTTAAACGTGATGTATCGTATGTTTCCTTGCCTGATAATTATAGCAGCCATGAAAGGTTTTTTTTGTAAAGCTGCAATTGCTGGTAACCCTATTAATATTTTGGGAGTCTATAGGCCCCCTGATTCTCCGCTTGCTTTCCTGATAGACCTCTACGACCATTCAGAAAAATACCGAAATCAAAACAACATTATCGCAGGTGATTTCAATATGCCTGGCATGGATTACAAATCGGTAAGATGTGGTTCTATTGATGTGCAGAGTACTGAAGCATTACTAGATATGTCGCTTGCTTACTGCCTCAAGAAGACAGTCCTCAATACTACAGGCGTGACAAGCTCACCTTCGTCAATATTAAATCTTGTCTTCTGTTCCAGTAGTTGTGAATCTTGCACAGCAACAATTTTAATGGCATTTTTTAACACAAATTGGTTTACTGTATTTGTTTTTCACTCGTAGAACAAGATACTCTAGACCCGAGCCCACAGTTTTAAAGCAGTGTTCTGCAGCAAATGAATTCCAGATTGTTCATTACCTAGAAGCAGGTTTGCTATCATTTTGCGACGAAAGTGTTAACTCTATCCACAAAGTTCATATTTTACTGCCCCTCGTGCATTCGCAATTTTGTTCCAGACAAACTCACAATAGTTAGCTGCATGAACCCCTGGATAACGTGATGTCTATTTCACCTAAACCAAAAAATGAAACGGCTGAAGAAACAGAGATAGAAGAAAGAGAAAGAAGTTGTGGTTTTTTGGCACAGCAACCTCTCGGTTATAATGCGCCAGACGCAGGGTAGAATAGTTATGCAACGGTTAAACGATGTTATTCAAGGTGTTGTGAAGATTAAAAACATTTTAAAAGGACTCAAAGATGCACATAGCTAAAACCGGTGTAGAAGGCCGGTGTCCTCAAAAAATTTGAAAACGTTACTAAAATCCACCAACGGTTCATCACTAAGTAAAAGCGCAGGGTGTAAAGGGATGCAAAAGGTGTATAATGCTTTGAAATGTCTAATGCGTGCTGCTTCAAGGTGTGGGCAGCTTATTAAAACATGGAGTACGGTAAGAGGATCTCCACAGTGGTCACACACGGGTTTCTGTTCTTTCTGGATCAGGAAGCCGTGTGTGAGCACAGTGTGACCTATTCGCAGTCGGCATAAAATAACCTCATAAAAACGATTTCTGTGTCTGCAACTTTTCCATTCAGATAGGTATGGTTTCACTAGGTGTAACTTATTTTCAGTCTGTCTGTCCCATTCAGTTTGCCAGTACATTGTAATGGACTTTCTTATGGTGTTCCGAAGGTCCTGGTAAGGAACCTTGGACTTCGTTATTGCACAATGCTTAGTATCGTATGCTGCTCTATCGACAGTTTCATTTTCTGGAATGCCAATGTGGCTTGGTATCCAACAAAAGACGACACTAACCCCTGCCGATGTAAGGCGGCACAATCGATTTTTTAGCATACCTACAGCCGCATTTTTTGAAGGGACAAGGGAGGTCAAAGCACGTATGGCGCTTAAGGAACCTGTAAAAATCGCCACTTTTTGTAGTCCACTTGCTATTACGTCTTCAATAGCTGAGGTTATACCAAAAACCTCTGCAGTGAAGACACTGCCCTCATCAGCTATCCTCTCAGCTACAGTAACTGCCGACGAGTTTACAAAAGCATAACCAGTATGACCAGCAGTTTTTGAACCATCAGTAAAGTAGTGGCAATAGCTACTGTATTTATCCTTAAGTGCAAGAAATTCTTGGCGCAAAAACTGGTGTGGAAAAGCTTTCTTGTCGTATTTTAACAGCGACAGGTCACATTTGACAGCACTATAGTCCCAAGGGGCTAAAGCATCCGATAAACTCAGAAGAGTTGGCGGGCATATCTTGAAAGAGTACAGTCATGTACTCCTCCAAACGGAGGGCAAGAGGGCGGACCACTCTTGGTTTGTTCTCATAGAGCTTCTTGTACTTATTTTCAAACAATTCTTCGGCACAAGGATGGTCATTTATGCATGCTATTTTGGCTGCATATACTCCACTTAGGTACGCTCGACGGTACTGCAGAGGCCACTCATTGCACTCAACGTAAAGACTATCAACAGGGGAGGTACGATATGCACCTGAGGCAAGTCTGAGGCCCAAGTTGTGCACTGGATCGAGTGAGGTGAGAACAGATTGGCGAGCTGACCCATAAACAATACAGCCGTAATCAAGACGAGACCGTACAAGTGAGCCATAAATTCTGAGCAAACATGCGCGGTCGGCCCCCCATGACTTGTGCGACAAAATTTTCAATATGTTAAGTGTCCTCATGCAGGTCATTTTGAGTGTCTTTATGTGAGCCCCAAACGTTAATTTGGAGTCATAAATGATGCCCAAGAATTTGTGCTCACTGTGTACTGGAACGAGCATATCCCTGATTTTTATTTCAGGCTTGGCATGAATACCTCGTTTCCGCGCGAAGCACACACATGCACACTTCTCAGGAGAAAAGCGAAAACCGTTTTCATCTGCCCATCGTTGCAACCGATTGACCGTGGTCTGGATTTGTCTTTCACAGACTGATTGGTTACATGATGAAAAGGCAATCTGCAGGTCATCGACGTAAAGGGAGTACATAACTGGTCGAGGAATAACCTTTGCCAAGGAATTTATTTTAATGGCGAAGAGTGTCACACTTAGCACACTACCCTGAGGTACCCCATTTTCCTGGCTGAAAGAATGGGAGACTGCATTGCCCAGTCTCACAGTAAAGGTTCTTTCTTGAAGAAAATCTTGTACACATGAAAACATTCGCCCTCTGATTCCCATTGCTGCCATATCCTGCAGAATTCCATACCGCCAAGTGGTATCATAAGCCTTAGCCATATCAAAAAAGACAGCAAGGCAAAACTGGTTGTTAACGAAAGCATCTCGTATCATTGTTTCAAGCCGAACAAGGTGGTCAGGTGTAGACCGAAACTGCCGAAAACCACATTGAAACCTGTCTAAGTAACCTGAACGTTCGAGAACAAAGACCAATCTAAAATTGACTATCCGCTCAAATGTCTTGCACAGACAACTGGTCAACGTTATGGGTCGGTAGCTTGATGGACAGTCGGGTGGCTTGCCATCTTTCAGTAACGGAATTACGACAGCCTTTTTCCATGCTTTGGGCAGCCTACCCGTTTTCCAGATTTTATTAAAGAACTTCAGAAGCACTTCTAAGCAGCTATCATTTAGGTGTTGTAGAAAAGCGTAGTGAATGAGGTTAGGGCCAACAGAAGTAGCCTTGCACTGAGCTAGTGCTCTTTTAAGTTCGTACAATGTAAATTCTTGGTTGTAGTCTTCAGTGTTGTTGCTAGTATTTTTAATCCTGAGCTTTTCAGCACTAGCCTTATGTCTCATGAACTCTTGTGTGTAATTTGTATCGCTAGAAACCTCTGAAAAGTGGGCACCTAAAACATCCGCTTGCGTTTGCAACAAATCGTTCCCACCGTCGGTAGAAAAAAGTGGTACCGTAAACCGTCTGTAGATGCCTCTGACTTTGCGTACATGGTCCCAGACTTTTTTTGCGGGAGTGGTAGTGTTTATTGTGCTTACAAAGTTTTGCCACGAGTTTCTTTTTGCTTCTTTTCTGATTTTTCTGGCAGCAGCTCGGGCAGCCTTAAAGCTCAGGCAGTTGTCCATGGTAGGGTACCGTCTGAACACACCCCAGGCCTTGTTTTCCTTTTTCCGGGCTTCGCGACAGGCATCATTCCACCACGGCTTTGGCTGCTTAGGGATTCGGCCAGATGATTGTGGGACGGCTACTTTAGCAGCTTTAACAAGTTCCTCGCAAATGTAGGCATTTGCTTCATCTATGGACATACTGCTCATGTCAACTCCCTCAAAACTGACCAGATCCTTAAATTTTCCCCAGTCTGCTCTCTCGAGCCTCCATCGGGGTGGACAGTTTTTGACGGCTGGAAGTGGCTGCACGTCTCGCAACAAGGCGGGAAAGTGGTCACTTCCGTGTGGATCGTTCACTACACTCCACTCAAAGTCCATCTCGAGCTCTGGCGACCCAACACGAAGGTCTATCGCAGAAAAGTTTCCCGTACCCGCAGAAAAATATGTCTTGTCTCCATTATTGAACACAAAAAGACTGTTATTCATCAACCACTGTTCGATTTGTTTTCCCCGACTGTCGATTTTGTCACCTCCCCATAGGCAGTGATGGGCATTAAAGTGCCCCATAATAACAAATGGTGCAGGCAGTTGCTCAATAAGATCATTAAGTTCCTGTAATGACACATTATCAGATGGTGGCAGATAAAGTGAGACAACAGTGACCAGTTTGTTGACATAAACTTGTGCTGCAACGGCCTCCAGTGTAGTGTCAAGTTGTATTGACTTTAGAGTTGTGCCCTGTGCCACAACCAAAGCCACACCCCCTGAAGCGCGGGTGCTCTCTTCTCTGTCCTTTCTGAGGAGGTGATAACTGCGGAGAATTTTATCTTGTCTTTTTGTTAAATTTGTCTCCTGCAATGCCACCACTTGGGGCTCATATTCATCTAACAACTTGTGTATGTCGTCAATGTTGTGAATTAAACCTCTACAGTTCCAGTGGATGAAGGGAACCGGCATTTTAGTTTTTTGGATGAGGTACAATTACTTTTTTTTTTTTACTTTTTGTCAGGTGGTTTCCTTGCAGGAGGTTCACTCCTTGCAGGGATCTTGGATGCGTTCTTCGCAGTACCTTTAGAAGGCACGGGTAGGAGAGATGTTGAGTGTCTTCCAGTGCCCCTTTGGGGCCCTGAAAGGGACGAAGTGGAGGGAACAACGTCCATGGCCTCCTCAGCCGGAGCAGAGAGGGCCGGTGGTTGCACAGCCTCAGGGGCTGGAGCGCGTGCAGTCGGCTGTGGCTGTGCTGGCTGCTGCACGGGGGGAGACTGGGCAAGGGCCAGGTCAGCAGAGCTAAACTGCGTCCCTACCGATGCCCGAGGCGGCCCGGCCCCCCGGCGCGCCACCTCGGCGAAAGTGCCTTTTTGCACAAACGAGAAGCGTCTTCGCGCTTCTTGTATTGACAGACCTTCTTTTACCTTGATAGACATTATTTCTTTTTCATTTTGGAATTTCTGGCATTTCCGTGAGTACGCAGGGTGTGGCCCTGCACAATTGACACACTTTACTTCCTGCGCGGCGCAGGAGTTCGCGTGATGATCAGTACTCGCGCACTTGGCGCACGTCTCTTTGCCCCGACAGCTCTGCAGTGTGTGACCAAACCTCTGGCACTTAAAGCACCGGCGTGGGTTTGGGATGTATGGACGGACTCGATGGACTACATAGCCAAGTTTCAGGGATTCAGGAAGCTTGGTGGAGTTGAAAGTCAAGACAAGGTGATTAGTGGGGATGTCAATGTCGTTACGTCGGATCATGATACGCCTGACAGCAGTAACATTTTCCTCTTGCAGGCCCTCTAAGATTTCATCCTCCGTGAGGTCTGCGAGGTCAGGATCTGAAATCACTCCTTGGCATGAGTTTAGGCTTCGGTGAGCCGATACTTTTATAGTTAGGTTTGCTAACCTTTGCATTGCAAACACTGCATCAGCCTGGGCTTTGTTTTCGCATTCAATGAGGATACCTCCAGAGGACATCTTTGTAGCTTTGCATTTACCGCCGAGGACAGCTTCCAGTTCTTTAGCGACTACGAATGGCGAGGCCTTTCGTAGGGGGCACTGGCTGTCGGTGGATTCGATAACAAGAAATCTTGGAAAGCTTTGTTCTTTTAGTTGGAATGGGACCCTTGATACAGGGTAGCTTACTGCGGTGCGAACTCGTTTCCGAGCCCGATCATGAGGAGGTTTTGTCGTAGCCATAAACTAGCAAATAAACATTCAGCAGCCATGCTGGCCACCCACCTCGGAGCCCAACACGGGAACGCAAACATGCGTTAGCCATACGTGGCCACTATAACCCTGCATAAAGAAACCTAGGGTGGCCATTCACACAGGGTTAACCCTTGCCGCCTGGAAGAGGAGATCGGAAAGCAGAAAAAAAATAGAGGATAGGAAAGATGGAGAAAGAAGACAAGAAAGCGAAAGAGTGGAGAGGGGGACAGGAAAGGGCGACTGGCTGATTCCCCCTCGGCCGGGTCAGTCCGGGGGTGCCGTCTACAAGAAGCGAGGGCCAAAGTGGCGTGTTGCCTCCACCAAGGGGCCCTAAGGTCCACAACAACCTCGGTGTCGGCTCAGCCACCAGGATCCCCTTTTCCCTGGACACGGCTAAGCCACGCACAGCCTAAAGCGTGGGTGGGTCCAACCCACATGGGCTCGGGGTCCGCGGTGTCGCCACTACCGTCACCTTGAACGTACAAGGTGCCCCTGCGGGGAGAAACAGAGATAACTAATGGTATAGTTCTGCACGATCTAATAGACACATTAGCATCCGATTTGAAAGAGGCTAGGGACAATTATTACAGAGTCACACTAGCCCTCTTTGCGTCTGAAAATCCACATACATTTGATCAGTTCTAACAGAACAAAGCCAAACAGGTTGCAGACCAAGTTATGAACGATGAAACCCATGTCACATACAAAAATGAAATAGCAAACTCCTTAATTCTTACTTTCAGAGCGTTTTTTCCATTCGACAAAATTCGAGTATTATGACGGTAACAGGTCATTTCATAATAAATGTATCCTTGGAAGGGGTGATATTTTATTATTGTGGTCAGAATGGATAAAAATTGGCCGACCCTGACGGTATCCCAGCTGTTTTCTGAAGAGGTATGCGGAAATACTAGCTAGATTTCTAGTTATATTATTTGATGTTTCGAAAAAGCTAGTGCAGTGCCCGACGATTGGCTGCGAGCACGTGTGACCCCGGCATTGAAGAAATGTAACAGAATATTAGTTCGCAACTGTCGACCGATCTCCCTTACTGGTATGAGTTGAAAATTAGTTGAATATATTATAGTGAAATATTTAAGTATTTTCTTGAACAAATTAATGTAATGTCCAGCACACAACACGGCTTCCGACGGGAATTATCTGGAAACACGAAACTATTAGCAAATGTTAACAGGTTCTCCCAAGTTATGCACAATGCTGGACAGGTTGTTGTCATTTTTATTGACTTTTCAAAGACATTTTACACGGTCCCTCATTTAAAGCTAATTAACAAACTGAAAGTTATTGGCATTCCTCTGGAAGCATTTGCCTAGGTCGTAACACATATAACAAACAGAAAACACTACGTAGACAAAAGGTTTCAGCTCTCGTTATTTGGGGTGTTTTCTGGGGTGCCGTAAGGGTCAGTTCTCTGGCCAATATTATTTATATCTATAGTAGCAATCTAGTTCAAGCCATCCAACGTGCGCGTTGGTTGAGCTATTTGCCGACGACAGCAAAATTTTTAATACCATAACTTCTACCTCTGACCAGCTTGACTTGTGTGAGAACTTAAACTACAAAGAACATTAGAGTAGAGTGGGAGAAGGCAATAAATTTCGCGAAAACCTGATATTTATGTCTCAATAGCAAAATCCCAAAATTCTAACCCATTTTTAACGTAGGCGGATACACTACCAGGCACGTAGAAGAATACAAGTACTTGGGTGTAACAATCGCGTCGAAGCTTAGCTGGACAGCACATATTGACGACATATGTTGTACTTCTCTGAGGAAATAAGGATTTTTAAAACACAAATTAGGTCTTCCTTCTACTTCAGTAAAACGTAGAGCCTATAGAGCCATTGTTTATTCTTTTCTTGAATATGCCAGCATTGTGTGGGACCCGCATGCAGTTGCTAATATACAAAAACTTATTGTTTATTGTTTATTGTTTATTGTTTATTGGGTGGTGCCCACCAACAGCACTAGGCCTTCTTGGGTGGTGCACACAAAAAGGACAGGGCGACACACAGATAAACAAACGGTAAAATATGGAGACTGGTTATGAAGTGCAGGGATCACAAAGTACATAGTACCACCGCACACACGCGTGCTCGCAGGCACGCACACGCACTCACACACACGTAAGCACGCACGCAAGCTCACACGCGCGCACACACACACGCACACACACACACACACACACACACACACACACACACACGCACACGCACACGCACACGCACACGCACACGCACACGCACACACACACACACACTCAATTTATACATTTAAGGAATTGAGATTACAGTCAGGTACATTAGCACGCGCTGAGACAGGGCTTGTGACAAGGTATACTACAAAGTACATTGGCATACACGCAAGTTCAGTACAATCCACCGTCGTAACTTACTGGGGAACGTGGATACTGGTAATAAGTACATATAAAGCAAAATTTATATGTATGCACGGCACATACGCTCGTGAGTGCAAACAAAACATACATACACGCATGCCCACGCGGGTACATGTGAAGGTGAACAAGTGCAGGCGAATGCGCACGTGCATGCATGCACACACACCTGCGGACACACATACATAGGTGCACGGGAGTATGTGTACGGCAAACGGTGCAAGTGTAGAAAATGGGAAGGGAACGGAAAACACGAACACGAGATAACTTCTATACCATACTGAATGGGCAACAGCGGCTTCAAATGCATGCATTTTTCAGGGCGCGTTTAAAAGAGTTAACATTGCCGGAAAAGACGTCCAAAGATGCACGAAAGTCATCATTGTACACACGTTGCACACGGCACACTGGAGACAGCATCTCTGAGGTGGTCACATCAAAGCAAAGGTGGGGGCGGAGAGCTCGAATTGGTGCCCTTAGCCGAACAGAGCTCACTAATTTCGGGCTGTCGAATCTGGAGTGGATACACTTGAACAAAAACACTAAATCGCGGTTTGTGCGTCTAGATTGCAGTTCTTCGAGCTTCAGCCGCTTGATGACATACTTGTAAGCGTATTTCTCGTGTAGGGTGTAGCGGCGAGAGAAGATGGGCGTGAACCTTTTCTGAACCCTTTCCAAGCGCAAAGACGACGACGCACTCATGCAGTGCGTCGTTAAAACAGTTAATACAATGATTAACTGTTCGATTTAAATTAAACCGTTGTAGAAGTCGCGATTCGCTGTCAGCCATGTCGCAAGATGTGAATCACGAATTTGTGGCTGATCGAAGGAAAGCTGCATATCTAAACTTTTTCCGCCCCTTATGCTTTTACAGATCAGGATTGCATGCTTCAGATTACATAACAAAGGACACAACCTCGGCTTTACGTCATAAAGTGATAGCATTACACCTATATTTGCACGTACTAGCATTTACAAGTATTCGCTATTTCTAAACACAGTTTCTGATTTGAATGCTCTGTCTTATGAATCGCCTATGCTTGTCATGGCGAGGTGAAACTACACATACCTTGTTCTTGTCGCTTAGTCTGCCGCTTTATTTGCATTTTTGTCGTTTTTTTACGGGTGTCTTGTGGAACTATGAATTTTGTATGGCAGTGTACGCAAACGTAATTTTTTAACTGTATCGCCCTGTCCTTCATAGACCGTATTTGGTATGCAGCATGTGATAAATAAAATAAGTAAATAAACGTTATGAACACTTCGAACATTGCCGCGTAAGCCTATTTAGGCAAGGTATGCAGCACCACATCTATTGCACGTTCACGCTTCACGACATCAAGAACGTTACCGAAGACAATCAAGTCGTTATCGAAGCAGTCTGGAAAAACAAAAGCTGCATGTGGGCCATTGGTTCGACACGAGTGAAGAGGATTGAAAGGCAGGAAAAACGCGGACACGTCTTGTTCTTCTTGTTGTCCGTCTTGTTCGTTCGTTCTGATGTCCGCGTTCGTAGCACCTGTAAAGCTGTTTCAGTTTGAAAAACAACTCCCAGCTTTATGCGAAATATCTGGTGTAAACGTCGCCGCTGAAATTTCGCATAGCAGTCTTCGCTAATCCAATTTATTGTAATGGTGCCTTCGGTGCTTGGCCGCTGCTGCCGTTTCCTAAATTTTCTGTTTATTAGGTACGTGTTAGAACAAGCCTTGCTGATATTCTCTGGGTCCTCGTGTTGTTGAGTGAGTTCCGATCTTTCCCCCCTCTAACGCCACGGGGCAGTACATGAATTACTTCGAGGTTTTGCCTGCTTATAGGGGGCACCGAAATTTTGATGCACAGAAATCGGAGTATTTAAGGCCAGACAGATACAGCTGCGCTGTGAAACGTGCGACGAGCCTCCGAAATGGGCGTTGGTGCATGGCCTAAAGGGGCGATATGGCCCAAACTGCAGCGTAAACAGTTTTAGTTGAAGAGAGGCTTTGGTAGCATGTCTGCTTTACCGCCACTATTGCATCCGACAGTGTATAAACCTCGCCTTACCTACACATTACATTCGCCAGGGGGAAACGCCTGTGACTTCAAACTAGTAATCTTCGCGGTGCCAAATGCTGCTCCACTGGCGCAGTACTTGCGTACCACCGTTGGTCCTAAGTGTGCAACATTGACAATGAGACTGGCCATAAAGAGAGTGGTACAGATAGGTCTAGAGATACGTTTAAATTTGTCGGAGACTCTGTAAAACGGGATTTGAAAATTTCCCTCCTTTGCGGAAATTACTGTCTTCGAACTCTGTGGCAAGTTTATCACGCTATAGCTTTGTCATGCCAAGAGCGCGCAATGAATGCGCACAGAATTCTCTGGCAAAACACGACACAAATGTTGCTCGGCGGAGGCAGCGCCGATATTTATTCTACAGGTAGTGCATCCTTGCCTGGTAGGATGGGCCTTATGATCCCGTCCCATTGAACGAACGAGTGATTAGATTCTTTCCCTCCGCAACAACGCGATGCACTGGCACGACCGTGACAGCGCTTGAGGTCGTGTCGACGCTATGAGAAGCTTAATGGGTTTATAGCTGGAATATTACAGTTTTCGCTTTAAAAGAACATTGTGAATCTGATAAGCGACTGATTGAGTAGCGTGCTGCGGGAAAAAAGCGAAAACGAATAAACACCTCCCCCCTCCATTCTGCCAAACTTAATTTTACGCAGATAAATTTTTTAGGGAGTCGCCATTCAATCACCCGTATTCTCCTTCATATCCATAAAAATTGGGCCAGGTAGCGTGCTCTACACGAGGTTTCAGTTATCCAAGTGTGGTTGAACGGCAATAATGTCTTATTGGGCTGGCCGAAATGTAGGAATTGCCGTATAATCACTGTAGAAGCAACTATATTTACGTTCAGAAACATAAGACCACAACATTCATCGGTGGAGGGAAAGCGTTGTGTGTTGGAGCGTCTAAACGTCTCTGCTGCCATCTTTTGAAGGAAACTTTCTCAGAAACTTGCAAGGGTTAAGGCTTGGGCGAGTTGGTGCATGATTACAACGAGGGCAGCAACGCACAACAGACGAAACACAACAAGAATAAAGTGACAACCACGAGCGCTGACTTACAACTGACTATTTTTTGGCATGTCACATATATACACTGACCATCAAAAATACAAGAAGAGAAGAAACAACGCGAAAGCTGGAGATAACGCAAACGGTTGTTACGCTGCACCGACCCCATATGCCACAAAACGCGCTGAACTATCTGTGGGACAGAAAATTAATCTCTTTGCGAGAGAGACAATGAGGGTACGCTCCCGCATTTTGCTTTTCATCGCTGTATTTCTTGGGCTTCAATAATTTCTCTAGGTTTTTTATCTTGGTGTTTTGCAAGGACCTATGTATTTCGTAAGAGTGGGGCTCAGCCGCGGCAATCCCGACAGTGGACAGCTAAGTGGCCACTAATCGCCTTATGTACAGCGACGATCAAAAGTTTACAGCCCAGTAAAATGGCAATTTGAGGTTGTTTCTCTTCCTATAGCAGCCCGACAAACTGTCGAATGCATGCGAGATGTAGTACAAGTACTGAACTAATGAAAACTACCTTACATAGTACTCCGCGCTGCCCTGCGGCAGAGAAATAGGTCAAAATTGCGGCGCTCGTGATCCGTAAACTTCTGCTCTTGGGCGTGCGTTTTAGCTATGTCCTTTTAATCTTTAATTTACGCATCTTCCCGTTTGTCCTACGTACGTTTTCCCAGAGGACCGCGGGACTGAACAGACGACGCCTTTAACGCATTCTACAAAACGGTTGTCGCGCTTAACAGAGCAAGACTGCAGTTCTTTTGGTTTTGTTGACTCTCGAACACATGGCGGAAGCTTGTTGGGCGCAGAAATTACTTTTACACACTCTTTTTTCTGTATTTTTCAAATTGTGCGCTATCCGGTGCGTGCAAGAAATAAGAGTTAGTTTATCGCCTTTCTTGAGTTCTACGACTGCTTGGATGTCCTGTTCCTGTCTTTTTAATCTCTGCATTATCGATTCTGCTACGGATGTTTACAGCTTATTGGTGTACCTCGCTATCAGAAGCCGGTCAACCTGTTTACGAAAGTTTTATGTACCGAGTAAAAACAGGACTAGATTACGGCCTTTTTATAACCCATTGTTATGATGAAAAACAAAGATAAAATAAGTACAGAAATTATTGAAGCCACAGAAATAGAACGCCGAAAAAAATCGTGGGCCAATCCACCCTGTGAAGGTGGTTGGAATGCGAAGGTGTAAGCGACACCCACAACGATTACTCGTGAGACGTCACTTTCACTCACACACGTAGCTCAACCAGGAGTAAAACCGAAGACAAGCGAAATGCACTTAACCACCCCCTTGATTACTTCACAGAGATATTATTTGCCAAGGTTAAATCAATGCATGATCCATTAATGGTGATTTGTTAAGTTGTATTGGTGAAGACATGATTAAGGACCCTTTTTGATATAATAAAAGGAAGCTCAAACACAGTGTTAGACGATCTCACTTCTCTTCCGTCTCTGCCACCGCAGACGGAGGCAGCGAGATCGGTTGCAGAGATAGAGGAGAAGTGAGGTGCCATGCATTGGTGATAGCTTCGTCTATTTTTACTAGCCCCTAGGGCATGCGCAAGGGGCGCACACGGCCGCAACGCGTGCCATGGGCGGAGCGCACTGTGGCGCGAGCGGTCACGTGACGCTATCATGTAACATTCAGCGAGATCGCCGGGAGTAAACCCACTGATGTTCTTGGTGAGGGCACCGTCTGTTTCTCCCGTCTCCACGTGTGCTCATAGCTAAAATGGGTAAGACTCGATTAATGGATAAGATAAGGTTCGTTTCCTGTAGTGCCCGTAACTTCATAATTTCTTCGCGGGAGTTATCTGTTGACACTAACGGTAGCGACAGAACCCGTTCGGAGTACAGGTAAAAAGCTTAGCTTTGGAAAAAATGTGCGAGTGTACCCTGGCTGTCCCTCTCGCGAAAAGAGATTAATTTTCTGTCCCACAGATAGTTCAGCACGTGCTTGTGGCAGATTGCATCGGTGCAGCGTGACGACCGGTTGCGTTATCTGCAGCTTTCGTGTTATTTCTGCTTTTCTCGTATTTTTTTTTGCTGTCACGGTATTTATGTGACATGTCAAAAAATAATCCGTTTTATTTCCGCGCTCGCAGTTGCCACTTCCTTCTTCTTGTGTTTTGTGTGTGTTGGGCTGTTTCCCCTTTGTTTCTCAGAAAGTGATCGCTGTTGGCACGTTGCTGCTTCGGCATTCCGACTGATATCCTGCATTTAAGAAAGCGACGTTAAAGAACTACCAACTACGGCGCCAGTAATTTCAGAAGAGAGCAAGCGCGATAAGGCCTTGTCACAGAATTCCTTAGAAATTTTTTCAGGGTAAGAAATTAGGCCTTGTGCGGCTCGGGCTGTAACCCAGACCAGTTGCAAGAACGAAAGCCAATGATCTCGTCCACGCCCGTACGACATGCTGTTGTGAAAGGTGCTGTGACTCGAGAGATAGAGAGAGAGAGATAGAGAGAGAGAGATAGAGAGAGAGAGAGAAAGAAAGAAAGAAAGAAAGAAAGAAAGAAAGAAAGAAAGAAAGAAAGAAAGAAAGAAAGAAAGGAAGAAAGAAGGAAAGAAATAAAGAAAGAAAGACAGGAAGGAAGGAAGGAAGGAAGAAGGAACGAAATAAAGAAAGGAATAAAAAAACAGAGAGAGAATAAACTATAGCTAAACGAGCGTACGTCCTTTGGTTTGGCCGCATTTTATAGTAAAACCTCAAATATCCCCTCTGCGAATATCCTTTGTCATCGTTACTGTGGTTGTTGTCAGTTCAAGAAAATGGCTGCCTCTGTAAACAAACTCGTGTCATCCAGTAGTATTTAAACACCGGGTGTCCACAATATCGGCCCGATGCACTGCCACTGTCATCTTCTTTGGCAGGGTTTTTTGGCGCAAGGGCATCTAAGACCAAGAGCGCTATTGCTAAGGTGAGGTAAAAGTGTGCTGATGAAATGAGTGCAAATAGTGCATAAAATTACTTCGGTGTAAAGCGCCGAATCCAAAAGATAAGTGAGGAGCGTGATGAGGCATGGAATGAGCTAACGGTGTATAGGGCCATGGTAAATAGAACCCTACGGATGAACAAGGTAATGAGGTGGACGGGAATGCTACTTTCTAAAACAAACCTGCTTTAAAAACCGATATCATGAAGGTATTCTAAAACTCTGCTAAACTCGAACACAGGACAGTCTGATAAAAACATTGCAATGTGCCGTGGAATAGTCTTACGGTACATTTCCGGGAAATAGCGCCTCCTTTCTGGTTCTATGGCCGAGCACTCAACCAAAATATGGAGGACTGAAAGACCCTCGCCACATCTGGCACAGTTTGGCGGCTGGTCACCAGTCAGGAGGTAGGAATGCGTGCCATGTGTGTGTCCTATTCGTAGTCTGCATCGCCAGACCTCAAAGGCCCTGTTTTTTTCCCTGGCAGCTGATCGGCCAATTATAGGTTGTACCAAGTGAAGCTTGTTGTTTACTTCTCCGTCCCATTCTTTCTGCCAGAGCTGAAGGAGTATGCGTTTTACTGCTGGTTTCATATCCAGGTAAGGTGCTTGCGCGATGTCAATACTGGTTCTTTCAGCTGCTCTGGCGGCAGCCTGGCGGGCTTCCTCATTGCCAGCTATGCCACAATGGCCAGGAACCCAGCACACTATAATTTCTAAATTTAGCTGGTGTGCTTTGTACAGAGCTTCAAGGAGGGCAGCAAATGCGGGATTCTTGGTGCCCTTTCCTGTGGACAGGGCCGTGACAACGCTGAGTGAGTCTGTGAAGATAAGAGACTTTTGTGTTTTGCTTGTGATAATGTGGTCCACAGCCAGATATATTCCGTGTGCTTTTGCTGTAAATATGGTTGTGTTTTTATGCATTGTTTTTGCCATTGAAAGATGCTGTCCAACAACTGCACAAGCCACAGCCGATTTGGTTTTCGATGCATCAGTGAAAAACTGAACAGCCTTGTACTTGTCTTGGAGGTATGCGAAGTGCTGTTTGACTTCCAATAGTGAGCCATTCCTGTCTACTTGTCTAAATGAGGTATCGCATGATATCATGCTTGTATCCCAGGGTGCCACGCATTCATCTGGGGTCATTTTGAGGGTGTCATCAAATGAGATGGATAATTTTGTCAAGATGGAATTTATCAGCAGAGGAAACGGTTGAGCTAAGGAAGGTCGATTTGAAAAGAGCAGCATTCTTGAGTTATCTCTAATCAGGGAGCCACACGGGTGCTCGGGCTGTGACGTAACCTTCAGGGCATAAATAATACCAATAAAAGTTCGCTGGTACTCCAAAGACCAACAGTCTGATTCAGCATAGAGGCTCAGTACTGGACTAGTGTGGAAGGCCCCTGTGGAGAACCTGATGCCCAGATTGTGATAGAATCAAGCATTTTCAGTGCAGTGGTAGAAGCTTACCCATAAACTACACATCCATAATCTAGGCGGGACAAAACAAGACTTTTGTACAGGTGTAGTAAACACTTCTTGTCAGTGCCCCATTTTATGTGTGCTTGTATCTTAAGCACATTCATTGCCTTCAAACACTTCAGTTTCAGATGCTTCAGGTGGGGGTGAACGAGAGTCTCGAGTCAAAAATCAATCCGAGAAACTTATGTTCTGTTTTAACAGGAAGCACCTGTCCATTTTTTTCGAGAACAGTACACAGGCACTTTTTGAAGGGTTAAACTTGAAGTCATTCTCATCTGCCCATTTGGAGAGCTTATTCACTGACAGCTGAATTTGGCGTTCACAAAAGGAGAGACTGCTGGACTTGAAGCCGATCTGCACATCGTCAACATACACTGAGTAAAACATGGTTGGCGGAAATACAGTGCGTAGGGAATTCATTTTTACAATGAAAAGTGTGCAGCTCAGCACACCTCCCTGCGGCCCCCCTGTCTCTTGTGTGAATGGTTTAGACAGAGTACTGCCTATCCTTACACGAAATGTCCGATCAGAGAGGTAGCTTTCAATTGTTTTAGCATAATTCCTTGTATCCCAAGGGCACAAAGATGTTTCAATATACCAAACCGCCAAGTAGTATCATAGGCCTTTTCAAGGTCAAAGAATACTGACAGAAAGTACTGTTTATGCGCGAACGCATATCTTATTTGGGACTCCAAGCGCGCAAGTTGGTCAAGCGTGGATTTTTGTTCTCGAAAGCGACACTGGAATGGATCCAGGAGCCTGTGTGCTTCTAGAAAATGCATCAATCTTCGGTTGATCATTTTTTCAAATACTTTGCACAAATAGCTAGTCAGAGCTATAGGCCGATGCAACTGCTGGGTCCTTCCCTTCCTTCAATACTGGAACAACAATGGCCTCTTTCAGCCTTAGAGGGATATATCCATTGTTCCAGATCCTATTAAAAAGTGACAGTAATGCAAGTTGAGTTTCTGGGTGCAAGTTCTTGATCATTTCATACTGGATATTATCAGGTCCGGGTGCTGCTTTACCAAGTGTGTTTAGGCAAGCTTCGAACTTAGCAATAGAGAACTCAGCATTATATGCCTCACTTGGAGGTGATTTGCGATGAAGTTGCAGTTTTTCTTCCCTACGTTTCAATTTAAGAAACTTGGCTGAGTAGTGCGCTGCGCTTGAAACCGACTCAAAGTATGCTCCCAGTGCATCCGCCTGATCTTCCACAGTGCCACCAGCATTATCAACTAGAGCGCGGGGGCAAGTCTGCTGCCCTTGCAGTTTGCGTATCCTATTCCATACTTTATTTTGGTCGGTGTAAGAGTTAATGCCCTCTATGTACTTCTCCCTACTCTCACTTTTTGCTATCCGTCTCACTCTTCTCGATTGAGATTTGATGCGTTTGAAGTTTACATAGTTTTCAGTTGTTGGAGAGTTACGGAAAAGGCGCCATGCTGCATTCTGTTTTTTCCTAGCACTTTGGCAGTCCTCATTCCACTAAGGAATCGGTATTCTTTTTGGGTTACCAGAACTTTCTGGGATACATTCCCTAGCGGCTTCAATTATGTGCTTTTCGATAAAGGAAAGTGCGCTGTCGATGTCCAGTGAATCTAGATAGTCACGTGGAAGACAGGTGAGCTGTCGAAACGTTTTCCAGTCAGCAGACCCCATCCTCCATCGTGGTACACTGTTCTGCCCATGTGTCGACAATACCTTTTCTTTCAGCACGATTGGAAAGTGGTCGCTTCCATAAGGGTCATCCAGGACGTGCTAGTCCAGTAGTGGGAAGAGATCAGCAGTGCAGAGAGCTAAGTCAACTGATGAGGATGTTTTGTGCGTGGGAATAAAGTATGTGGGCTTCTTTTTGTTCAATATGCAAGCTCCAGTGGAGGCTAGTAATTTTTCTATTATTCGCCCTCTTGAATCGTAGTTTTCACAGCCCCAGAGAGGATGACGGGCGTTGTAGTCTCCTGCTATTATGTATGGCTCTGGAAGCTGGTCCATTAGATTTTCAAATTCAGATTTCTGTAGTCGCTTGTCTGGGGGAATGTAAATGGAGCAAATTGTTATTAGTCGCTGCAACCACATAACTCTCACAGCTACAACCTCTAGTTCAGTCCTGAGTTCAACGTCCTTAGCTGTGGTTGACCTTTGAAGGATAATAGCCACACCACCCGATGGTTGGTTGGTGTTTTGCCTGTCCTTTCTGTATGTGATGTACTGGGGTAAAAAGTCTGCGTGTTTGCTGCTTAAGTGGGTTTCTTGGAGACACACTGCCAGAGGTGCATGCTCCCAGGGCAGCTCTTTAACATCATCCAAGTTTTTCAGAAGCCCCCTGCAGTTTAACAGCAGTACACTACAAAAAGCCATTGCCAGTATTGAGACGTTTGTTAATAAAAACAGGCTCAGCTTGTTAGCTGCCAGAGCCTTTTCCAGTAGGGGACACCTTAGGGAGTTCTGCTTTTTTGATCAGTTCCTAGGAGTTCGTACGCTCCAGCTGTTTGTGGCGATCCTTCGGCGTGATTAACGTAGAGGATGGCTCACTTGTGTCCATAGCCTCCAAAGAAGGCTTGTATGTATGTATGTTTGTGTTTATTGGCGCAAGGGTAACTAGGACCAAAGAGCGCCAAAACTATGTTAAGTGGTCCGTCAATAGTCAGGTTTGAGCTTAGAATATGTATGAAATGAGTATGATATATCCTAAAATACTGTATATATGGGTGTAGAGGGCCCGTAGACTAAAAAATGGAGATGTTCATAATGGCGGATGAAAGGGATTGTGAATGGAACGCGACTGTAGCTCGAGCCGAAGAGCACGCTACGGCAGCGGGCCCCTCGTGCGAACAATGAAAACATGGAGGCTTTGCTCAATGCTTGTAGGCTCTGAGGTCACGCACTGTACGAAATGAGCTTTAAAAACTTGACATCTGCAAGATAACTTAAAAGGGACTTGTTTGTGAACATAGGTTCATCTCCTAAGAACAGTGACGGGTGTAGCGGAATGTTGAAAGTATAGATTTTAGGGAAATGCCGTTTTCTGGCCTCATTGCAGGATGCGCACTCAATTAACACATGGAGGACGGAAAGCCGGTCCCCACACTTATCACAAACCGGTGGGGGTGTGCCATTTAAAAGATATGCGTGCGTAGCGTAAGTGTGGCCGATGCGTAGTCTGCAAATCGATACTTCAATGAATCTGTTTTGTTTTTCTGTTGTGTATCTTCCTAGGTGGGGTTTTATTGAGTGGAGCTTGTTTTCTGTGTGTGTGTCCCACGTGTCCTGCCAGCGTTTACGGATTCCCCTTCGGATCACTGGCTTCAGATCGAGGTAAGGGATTTCCGCGACGTCAACACCACTATGGAGGGCCGCCAAAGTGGCGTTCTGGTCGGCAATTTCATTGCCTAGAATGCCACTGTGTCCAGGGATCCAGCAAACAAGTATTTTTAGTTGTAATTTATGAGCAGTCACGAGAGCTTTAAAAAGGTGATTGAGGACAACATTTTTTGTAGGTTTAAAGGAACCTAGTGCCGTAACGACACTTAAGGAGTCTGTGTAGATAACTGATTCTTGTATTTTGTTCTGTGTAATGTGCTCCACTGTGATTAAAATACCATAAGCTTCTGCTGTAAAGATACTGGTATTTTTGTTCAAGGTCCTCGTGCTGGCGAAATCCGGGCCATGTGCAGCACACGACACAGCGGAAGCACACTTCGAGGCATCCGTGTAAAATGAGGTGTATGGATATGTGTGTTGTAGTTGTAAAAAATGCTGGGAGATCAGCTCACGAGGTGCACGGCGCTTATCAATGCGTTTAAAGGATGTGTCACAACGAATCGTTGACATTTCCCAAGGCGGGACTTCGTCGGCGATGGAAGTCTTCATGCCCTCATCGAAAGACACCCCTATTTCCTCTGCAAGGCCTTTGACACGTAAGGATAAAGGGGCAAGGATCGAAGGGCGCGCTAAAAACAAATGGGCAGATGAGACGTCATTCAGAAATGAACTGCACGGGTGATTCTTCACAGACATTGTCCTAGTAGCATAGAGCAGTGCTGTATAAGCACGCTGGTGCTCTAGGCACCAGTGGTCACATTCTACATAGAGACTTTGAATTGGACTTGTCCTGAAGGCTCCCGAGGCAAGGCGAAGGCCCAAATGTAGCACTGGGTCCAACATTTTTAGGGCAGTTTTAGATGCAGACCCGTATGTTACGCTTCCGTAGTCTATACGGGACCTAACTAAACTGATAAAGAGGCGTAAAAGGCAATCTTTATCAGCACCGTAAGACTGATGCGACAAAACTTTTAAAATGTTTATGGTGTTTAGGCATTTCTGTTTGAGTGTTTTTATGTGCCGTATGAATGTTAGTTTTTCGTCAAGTATAACACCTAAAAACTTGTGTTCTTTTTTGACGGGAATCCGTTCTCCGTTCAGCGTAATGTCAGGTTCCGGATGGATTCCACGCTGTCTTGTGAATAAAACACATGTACTTTTCTGAGGATTCAGTTTAAAACCATTTTCCTCTGTCCATTTCCGCCAAAGAAGGCTTCTTTGTTGACGGTTTGAGACCTGGGGCCTCGGCTGGCCTCCGGTTCTCCTGTGAGGTTACGACCGTCTCAGTGGTGTTAGTCAGCTGTGCAGACCGCGAGGCTGCGGCTGACACATTGGCCGTTTTCGGGCCACCATTTTCTTGAGGTGCAGCAGGTGTCGCTGTTTGCACCTGGGGGGCTGAAGATGTCTCCTCAGGCCCTCTCAACGAGGTCCCTGATTGGACAGTTGCCGCACGTGGCGCCGCCCCCTGACGCGCCACGTAGGCGTATGCTATCTTATGCGTGATAGCAAGACGCCTGCGTGCTTCGGGGTAAGAGATGTTTTCTTTTACTTTCAACGCAATGATTTCTTTTTTTTTCCATTGTTGGCATGAGCGTGAGTATGCAGCATGGTCACCGCTGCAGTTGACACAGTGTGGTGGGGCAGTGCAGCTTTCCGACACATGGTCGGTTTTGCTGCATTTTGCACATGTCTGCTTACCCCTTCAACTCTGTGATCCGTGGCCGAATTTCTGACAAGTATAGCACCGGTGCGGGTTGGGGATGTAAGGTCTGACTCGGATTTTCACGTAGCCAGCTTCTACGGTCTCCAGGAGAACCGTTGTGCCAAAGGTGAGAACAATGTGCTTGGTGGGGATTTCTTTGTTTTCGCGGCGGATGACTATCCGCTGAACTTTGATGACATTTTGCTCATGGAAGCCTTCAAGGAGTTCATTTTCAGTAAGGTCTAGGAGGTCTGCTTCACTTATAACACCACGCACGATGTTCATGGAGCGGTGAGGACTGACAGTAACAGCGGTGTCACCAATTTTCTCAACTTTTAGGAGCTTGTCACATTGAGTCTTTAACTTCAATCAGCAGGTCGCCATTGGATATTTTTTGTGCCTTGTAGCCAGCCCCAATGAGGTTCGATAGACATTTGGACACAAGAAATGGCGACATCTTTCTCATTGTTGTGTTCTCTTTTTCCGAGTGCATTACGTGAAAGCGTGGAAAACACTCTTGCCTCTTTGAAAGAAAAACATCAAAGGTGGTTGCCTCGGTGCGCCCCCTTTTAAGAGAGCTATTCATGGAAAAGGGATTTGGAGATGCCATACAACAAGTATGTGTTCGGTGGCAAGGAGGGTCGCCCACCACCGAGCCCAACAAAGGAACGTGGCTTTTTCAGCACACGCTAACCATACCTTGCCACTAAACCCTATGCTTGAAATCAAAAGTGATGTCTTTGCACAGGGTTAACCATCGCCGCCTGGAGAAAAAACAGAGAAATGAGGAAGAGAGAAGATGACAGGACAGGGTTAGGAAAGACGATAGGAAAGCAAAAGAATGAAGAAGAGGACAGGAAAAGGCGACTGGCTGATTCCCTCCAGGTCGGGTCAGACTTGGGGCACCGTCTACGGGAAGCGGGGGCCGAAGTGGAGTGGTGTGTTGCCTCTGCCAGGGGGCCATGAAGGTCCAAAACAACCCTGGCTGTGGCTCAACCACCAGGATGCCCTTTTCCCCGGACACGGCAAAGCCACACACAGCCGAGGGCTTGGGTGGGTCCAACCCACATGGGCTCGGGGTCCGCGGTGTCGCCACTACCGTCACCTTGAAACGCAAGGCGCCCCTGCGGGCGCACTGCCACTGTCCTATTCCCGCACGTGTGAAGAGGTAGGACAAATGTCGCTGTCGTTGTTCCTTTCTTCGTGCTGCATACCGAACTTTTGGGATTGCCCACGATTGGGAGCTTTAAGAGGATACTATTCTAGCTTCCCAAAATTTACAACAGTAGGATTTGTAGATGTAAAACATGTAGAATAGTGCTTGGCGCATAACAGCTCAAGGTGTTGGCTCGTTAAATGAAACAGGTGCCAACCAGCCACAGAGAAGCCTTATTCAGGGTTAACTGTGAGGTGTGTCAGTCATCTTGCGGACGTCATATACGCTGCAAGACGAAGAAATGAAATCGAAGAAATATACACAAATACGACGCAGCAGGTCGTTAACGAGTGTCGTCAGACTTCCTCTTGCACATCAGGAAACGAGATTGAACTGCCCAGGGAATTTTTATGCACTCTTACTCTGTCCGCGGTGTATAGTTATGATCACTGACGATAGCAGCAGCAGCATGCCGCGGCCACAGTAGGCTGAACAGCGGCGGTGGCACTATTTCTAGTCATGTCCAGCTGTTGCCTGAGCAAATATAGACGCGCGCTTTCGTTCTTATGGCGCGAGAAGTAGACGCCTACGTTGGCGAAAATTGGTGCCGTTGATACGCGGGCAGAGACTAATAAAGAAACAGATGAAGATAAAATGATTGGGGTAAGGTCACGTCATCACCAGCTGGCAGCGGTGGCGCCGCGTTTGCCGTGCTGCCGGTTTAGGTGCCCGAGAAGCAGCAACTACTGGCTGCCTGACGGATCCCGTAGTTCCGATGTAAAATGCAGCGTATGACGAGTGCGGGCTGAGTAGGCCCAAAAGTGGATTGAATGGTAATGACTGCAATGAAATTCCCAATATTGTCAGCCAGAAAACTAGCGACAGGTAGCCAATGCCGCTACTAAAACGACGAAACGTGACCACTGAGACGGTTAGGATGCCAAGCATGGCTGCTGAGGTATGCGAAGCGCATGCAAGAAGTGCGTGTTGCCGGCTTTTACACCCGGAGCAAAGTTTGCCGATCAGGCTGAGTCCCCAATGTGTGAAGGAGAGATTCAGATGCTCAGTCATTTCCAAAGATGTACAAAATGATTGGTTTAGTTGTTTTGCCTTTGCGTGAGCAACAGAATATGGAGGTCATTCTTGAAAGGGGAGTTACAAAACAGAGGAAATGGCACAGTGCGCGTGGAGAGAGAATATCAAGTCGAACCCCAAGTTGGTGTCGGTATTAGCTGTGGTGGTACTGCGTCCGCACCATTGCCTCAGCACGACTTGTCCGGCGGCCAGCTTGACGCGGGCGGTGGCCGCTTGCACTTGCAAAACACTGTGTGGCCCGAGTGGAGGGCCGTGTCGGCGGCAGAAGGAGATGATGTGGGGATGGTGCAACGATATTCATAATGGTGTAAAAAAAATCGAGTGACCAGCAGCCAATGCCAAGGCTAAAACGAGCACACGTGACCACTGAGATAGTTGGAACGTAATATGGAGTTGGAGCAATGTGGGAGGGGCGTGCGTGAAACGTAGTGATGCGGACATCTAAAAATAGAGAAATACGTGCGTATCGTCCCATCCCTCGTGTTCATGAGGAAGAAAAAATCGGTGTCTACGCATTCCTGAAGGTCGCCCAATGCACATTTCAATTACCCTGATTCTAACGCGCACCCGATTTTCCTGGCAAAAAAACCGGAAAAACTTGCACCTCCGATTGTAACGCGCACGGGACTTTGTGACCCAGACAAACGAATGCGAGAGAAACAGGCGATTTATTTCCCGAAGTAATCTAACTCATCTCACTCCTCGTCGCTCTCCGCTGACCACAATATCTCGTCCTCGGTGCCGTCAAGTGCGTTTGCGATGCCACACTTTTGAACGAAAGTTCAACCATGGTCGATGGGATCGTGGCCCACGTCTCGCACGCCCATCCCTAGAGCTTATCCAGGGGTGCACGCTTCAGCCGACCGCTCGTTTTGAACGCGTGGGATCCGCTGCTGCCATTGCTGTTATCAAGCGCGCAAGTGAAACTATTTGACGATTTGTGTGAACGCCCATAGAAAAGCCTAGGCGCCTAGGCTTCCTGCGTCCGAAAAATCGTTGCTAAAAGCTTTGGCGCCATCTTCAAATGGCGATGGCGTCGGGTGGGCCGAAATTTCCGCTGTTTCGGCAGTTTCGGTTTCGTATTCGATTCTAACGCGCATGCGATTTTTCGGCCTATTGTTCCGGAAAAAAAGTGCGCGTTAGAATCGGGTAAATACGGTATTTATTTTCTCAGACAGACTTGTGCAGTAGAATCCGCAGCAGCCAATGGGGATTAGGCGGCGGAAATTGCCGACCCCGGGTATTTTTGTTAAATTTCCATTTTTAAGCTTACAGGGCAAATATTAATAGACTGGCGAATAAACTTGCACACAGAGTTAAGATTCGCCTGCGCGAACTAGGCCCTGAAAAATGGTTCATTGTCAGGTCAAAAGAACAGAGGCAGTAATATTATAAGTGCCTATTAGGTTGGACATTATCTTTTGTCTTCACAGGGCTCGTACATTATGTCCCATACAACCTCTCTAAACCCTGAGTTGTGTAGGTACACCTACCTGCTAGCTTAGTCTTGTCTCAGCTGGGCAGTCCTGGCAAACAGGCTGACAAAAATTGCATGTGACTACTTTCTTACACAAAGAACATAACCTCAACCCCCCAAAAAACAGTACGCTAGAAGAAGACAGAGCGCTTCATGATGCGGGAGGTCTGAGTGAGAACTCGTTGTCAGTTGCTCTAAAGGGTACGTAGCTACACTATTTTTTTCCGAAGTTGGGAAAAAAAATGATGGCCCCATAAGATGGCTTTGTTTAAATTCAATAACGTTGATGCCAAGTTCCAGAAGACCACGTGAGTATCGCACACACATGGCTGATGAATGAAATCAGATATATTCGAAGCCAAGCGAATGGCGGAAGAATCGTAAGCCATCGAGGCTAATATTGGGCTGCTACATAACAGAAAGCGAGGACAACACCGTTAGCGCTGGGCTACGATACAGATTTAGTGCTGAATCGTCAGTAGGACGTGGTGGGAGTTGTGGGCTGACCGCGTCAGCGCAACTAAAATGACATTAGACAAAAAAACGTTATGCACAGCACTTCTCATACATCTTCAGTGTGAGAGTATCTTTGCCGGATTTTAGATTGTGAACACCGAAAAATTTCGGAGTAGTGCTTGTAAAGAGCGCACCGAAGTGTTGTTGTTGCAGCTGCTTTAATAGGCAGGCTTTCTAATACTTCCGTCTGCTTCTTACAATAAATATTTGACATTAAAAGTTTATTTCCCCCGTTAGCTATGCTTACGGCGAGTTCATCATTCGCTGAGTTTAGGTCTATAAAACGAACACTTAGGTGCTTCGAATACTCATCAAATTATGCCTTCTACTTTTGTGTTCAATGGGAACTATGAATATATGCAAAAACCCGAAATGAGGCTACTTGTAGGCAGGGCCTTACCTCAATCTTGCTGACATCCCATTGGTTTAGGCAGTACGGGCATTCCGTTGTCGTTTGAGGGCCTTCCGGTTTCTGCGAGGCCTCCTCGTCAGCGGTTTTAGTTGGAGGTGGAAAGCTGCTTTCAGCGTTTGCCTGGAATCCAATAAAAACCACTAACTGAAATTTAAGGTGTCGCCTTAAATAAGCAAATAGGTTTCATTGGAAACTGGGTAACAGTAATTGCACTTTTTATAAAACCCAGAAATCGAAGAAAGTAAAATAAAATGCAGCAGAACGTTAAGAAGGAGGAACATCAACTTTGTTTGATCCGACAGTTTGAATGCGGCACCTGCGAGCAGAGTTAGAATTGACGCAGTTAGCCGACAGCGATGACCTTCGGTTAGAGGCCGGTAGGTTGAGATATATAAGTTTGGCACCAGGCCAAGTCGTCCTTGATCATCATCATCACCAGCCTATCTACGACCACTGCAGGGCAAAAGCCTCTCCCATTGATCTCTAATCACCCCGGTCCTGCGATAACTGCGACCACTTTAGCCCCGCAAACTTAATCTCATCTGCCCATCCAGTCACGCTCTATTTTTTTAATCATAATGCACCAACTTGCCCAACAGATTTGCTTAATATGGTTTGCCAGTTTTTCTGGTAAAATGTGCCAGCCATCCTTCAAGAGGTCTGCTGTTATCTGGTCTTCACCAGGTCCTTTTCCCCCTTTCATTTAATTCAAAGACTTCCTTACTTCGTCTGTCGTTACTGGTGGGATTTCTGTCTCCTCTGAACTACTTTCTTTTTAGGAATTATCCTGGATTTCCCGATTGCTGTACAGATCTCTACAGAACTCCTCGGCTACTTTGACTATTTTATCCCTATTTGTGATAACATTGCCTTGCTTGTCTTTAAGTCCATATATCTGATTTCTCCTCACACCCAGATGCCTCTCCACTGCTTTCAAGTTGCCTCCATTTTTTACAGCATATTCGATCCTCTTCATATTATACTTCCGTATGTCAGCTGTCTTACACTTATTGATTATCTTAAAAAGCTCCATTAGCTCTATTATGTCAGCTGGGGTGGAGATTGTTATGGTTTACCATTTCCTAATTAGATCTTTCGTGTCCTGGTAAAGTTTACCAGTATCCTGTCTAGCCATCGTGCCCCTGACTTCTACTGCACACTCCGGGATAATGCGTGTAAGATCGTCGCTGGCTTCCTGTGTCGTAAGCTCGGCTTCCGTGGTAAGAGCTGAATATCGGTTCTGCAGCGCGATCCTGAATTCTTCAACTTTACGCGTTACGGTTAGCCCATTGATCGGCTTCTTTCGTAATAGCTTGTTGCAGTGCCTCCTCAAATCTAGCTTAATCCGAGATCTCACCATACGGTGGTCACTACACCTCACCCTTCCGAGCACTTGCACATCGTGTATCACGCCAGGAGTATGGCATTATATGAAGTCTACTTCATTTTTATGCTCCCCATTCGGGCTCCTGCACGTCCACTTCCGGCTCTCCCGTTTACAGAAGAAGTTATTCATGATGGGTTTATTATTCCGTTCTGCGAACTCGACTATTAGTCGTCCTTAGGTATCTTCAATTTGCTCAGTCAATTTCACACGTAATCACTTCTGGGGATTGTCGCGTTGCTTGCTTGTTTTGTGTTCTTTATGCATTATATGAGAACTGATATTTCGTACCGTACCTCAAGCCTCCCGCCGCCGCCGCCTCAACGCAGTGGTGTGCTACGCTGTTCCCGATTACGCGGAGTCGATTCCACGCCGCCAAAGCCCCCTACAGAATGGATCGACACAAGCGCAAGCGGGCCACCGTTCGAGCTGGCGTGACGAAGGCCATTAGTGACAGCAACGCTTTGTTGGAATCCCAATCTGCGTCAATCGGTGAGCTGCAGGACCTTTTGAGTGTTCTCGTGATGAAAGAATCAGAACTTCGAGACATAGACAAACAAATTGAAGCCACCGTTGATGAGCAGAATTTAGAACAAGAGTGGGAAGTTGCGGAAGGGTATTGCGTTTCTATATGTGTGGCGAAATCCATGCTCTCCCACAGAATCGAAGAAATTCAGCGCCCACAAGCATCAAACGGCGTAATGAACAACGTAGAGCCATCGAGTGCAGTTCGTGTGCACTCAAGCGCCTCTATTAAGCTCCGTCGAATGGAACTAGGAAAATTTGATGGAACCATTCAAGGCTGGCGTTCCTTTTGGGACCAGTATGAGGCCACCATACACCGGAACTCGCAGCTGTTGACCATTGACAAGTTTAAATATCTCAAATGCCACCTTGTTGGTACGGTGCAAGATACGATCAGTGGACTTCCCCTGACTGAAAACAACTACCAGATAGCGATAGACCTACTGGAGGAGCGCTTTGGACGGAAGCACCTTGCGATCAGCTACCACTTGACTCGCTTCCTACAACTGCAGGCTGTTGATTCAGCGCAAGGCGTTGGAGCACTGCGACGTCTTTACGACGACATGGTAAAGAACGCCAGGAGCCTTGAAGCACTAGGGGTGCAGCAGGAGCAGTATAGTGCTTTGCTCACGGTGGCTATCGAGAAGTGGCTACCTCACGAGCTTGTACTTCGGTACTGTCAACAGAAGCCTGGGGAAGCTGACACTCTTAGCACATTTTCAGCGCTTCTAGACTTTTTGAAGAAAAAAGTTCGCAGCAGGGAGGAGGGCAGAAGAAACTCCACGACAAAGCGCGACGCCACTATGTACCTTCAGCAGCCACCTTCACCACCACTTCCGGAACGAACAAAGAACCGTGCTATTTATGCAGTTCTGAAGAATACGCCTTTACTGAGTGTGACAAAAAGTTAACCCTTGAGGAAGAAAAGAACATACTCAAGCGAAGCGGCCGATGCTTTTAGTGTTGCAAGAAATTCCACTATGCCAAGGACTGTCGGAACGCGAGATTTCTGCGTTGTCAGAACTGCCAAGGCCGACACTTCACGTTCCTCTGCGACTCCAAATATGCTGGTCCTTCGGCAATTGACACCCAGACGCAGTTCGTCACGAAACGAATTCAAGTGACCTGCGCTGTGACTCAGGCCCAAGATACCATCCTTCAACAAAGAGCTAAAGTTTGGACACGTGGCTCTACTCAGCCGCGACTTGTCCGCTGCCTTTAGGATGGCGGTAGTCAACGAACGTTCGTCACGGAAGACACAGCCAAGAACTTTAGCTGAAAGTAAATCGGAAAGGAGACTTTGACTGTGCAAACATTCGGAGCAATGGGCCCATCTAAGCAAACTCTACGAAGCGTGGAACTGTGGATTACAAGCCGGCACGACACCGAGGCCATCCTGATAGAAGCCCTCGAGGTATCAACAATATGCAGTGGAACTCCGTTCTCAGTTCCTACTTCTTGCGTGGGAGAGGACGTTCGGGATCTTCGCCTCGCCGATGATGCTGATGCTCCAACAAATGACACTATTCAGGTACTTATAGGATCCGACTATTACAAGGAGGTCACAACTGGAAAAATTCGGCGGCTTACAAATGGCTTAACTGCCGTTTAGACGTCTTTCGGGTGGACGCTACAGGGCCGGTAAAAAGCACAGAGAATATCCGAGGCACGTTTTCCACTAGCGTCATGAAAGCATTGGCCCAGAATTTCAGTGTCGACAACAAAAAACTGTCTCAACAGCTACAAGCCTTTTGGGAGGTTGAGTACATGGGTATCCTTAGCAACAAGGACGAAGAATCTCTCGAGGATCCAATTCTCACTGAATTCAAAAGAAAAATAAGGAGAAAGGATGACATGTATGAAGTTTGTCTTCCGTAAAAGGATAACGCTCCGAAGCTTGATTGCAATCTAAAGGAAGCGAAAGATCGGCTTGCCAAGCTCACGCGACGTCTTCAGAAAAACGAAGTGCTTCTCATTCGGTACGATGTGACGATACGCGAATATGTTGAGAACAACTTCGCCGAACCCGCAACGACACAAGAAGCAGCCGGTCCAGTCTACTACCTGCCGCACCGAGAAGTCATCCGCAACGACAGAGAAACAACCAAGACTCGAATTGTATTTGACGCGTCATCTAGTTCACCTGGAAAACTATCACTGAATGACGTGTTACACTCTGGTCCGAACCTGAACCCATTGGTACTTTTCCTGCTTCTGAAGTTCAGGATGTACAGAGTCACCGTAACAGCCGACATAGAAAAGCATTCTTGCAAATTTTGTTGTCGGAGAACGACCGTGACGCACTTCGGTACTTTTGGTAGGAACATCCGCCGACTCCTGGACAGACCTGGCCCAAGCAACTTCTCTGGAGAATGAACCGTGTTTTCTTTGGGGCTACCTCAAGTCCCTTTTTACTGAGCGGCACGCTGCACTACCATTTTGAAACTACGACAGGTCCACATGATGAACTTACAAAGGCCATGAAAAATCAATTTTAGGTTGACGATTTTGTGACAGGCGCCGACTCTACCGAGAATGCCTTGTTGTTATGTGACAATGCAGCCAAAGGCATGCACCTCAGGCATGACCTCAGAAAATGGACGACTGATGAACCGCAACTGAAGATCGCTGCTGAAGGGGACAACACCGTTAACTATGATGTTGAGTTCACGATCCCTCAAAGGAAGAAAGTTCTAGGCGTATTATGGCACCCGGACTAGGACACCTACGGGTTCAACACGTCTGAAATTATGCAACGGGTAGCCTCGATTCCGAGCATGAAGAGGAATGTTCTGAAAATCACAGCCAGAATATACGATCCATACGGCCTTATTACTCCGTACACAGTGAAGGCCAAGGTACTCTGTCAGAAGTCTTGGAAGAGGAAGGCGAACTGGGACAGAAATTTGGCGGATGACTTAAAAACTGAATGGGACAAGCGGTGCGAAGACATTCGTCTTCTTAACGTGATACAGGTACCACGTTTTGTGCTGTCAAATGAATCCAGCAAAATAACCTTCCACGTGTTCTCTGATGCAAGCACCTCAGCTTATGGATCTGCAGTCTACGAGCGAGTCGATACTACCAGTGGCATAATGACTAGAATGCTCATCGCCAAGACAAGAGTCGCCCCCGTGAAAACACCGACACTACCAAGGTTGGAACTTCTTGGGGCTCTAACAGCAGTTCGGTTGATGTCAACCGTACAGAAGGAGTATGGTACCCGCTGCCAGGTTTTGTTTTGGACAAGCTCGTCTGCGGTTCTAGGTTGGTTGAACTCAAGCCCACGAAAGTGGAATACCTTCGTGGCAAACAGAGTGAGTGAGATCTATTCCGTGTCCGATATTGAGCAGTGACGTTACTTCCCGACAGATCAGAACCCTGCAGATTTATTAACGCGGAGAGTATTGGCTAAAAAATTGCAAGAAAGCAAACTTTGGTAGGAAGGACCTGACTGGCTGCTCAAAGGAAACGACAAATGACCAAATTGAACCTTTCGCGGCGAAGAGTATGCGGAAACCAAAGAAGAACGGACACAAGTTTTACCCGTAACTGAAAGGAAGGGTTCCCAGCTATTTGAACTTGCAAGGATCAACAACATGACAAAGGTCTTGAATATCACGGCTTGGATAATGCGGTTTGTCCACAATTCTAGTAAACCTCGCGGAAAAATAACTGCACCCCTACTCACTTGCGAAACTAAAAACGCCAAGAAATTTTGGATTTACAAAGCTCAAGAACGGGCGTTTCATCCTGAATATTTGACCCATCCAGTGATCAGCAAATTTTCGCCCTAGCGTGATGAGGATCTTTTGATTAGAGTGGGAGTACGGCTACAGCATTCCGACTTCACGACCAACGAACAACACCCAATCGTACTTCCTCCAGACGAAGAATTTACAAGATTAATATTTCAAAACGAGCACCGACGACTTTTCTATGCCGGCGTTCTAGATACTTTGGTGCAGTTACTTGAACAATATTGGATCATCAGAGGTCGTCAAATGGTTAGAAAAGTGATCACTCAGTGCAGTACATGCAAGATACTTTTAGCAATGCCAATGAGCGACCTTTTCGCCCCTCTCCCAAGGGATAGAGTCACCAAATGCGAACCGTTTGGTATCATTGGAGTTGACTTTACTTGACCATTGTACCATAGAGAAGCAGACGGAGCCAAGAAATGCTACATTGTCATGTTTACTTGTGCAGTCATGCGACCAGTACACCTCGAGCTTGTTCGAAGCCTTAACACGCAAGGCTTTTTAGATGCATTCTGTCGTTTTACAGCCTGGAGAAGAATTTGCAAAACAGTATATCTAAACAACACCCTCATTTTCAAAAGAGCTTCGAAGGATTTGAAAACTATTTGGAGGACGATACGAGATGAGCAGACATTGAAGTACTTTAGAGAAAACCGAATCCACTGGAAATTCACAGCCGAACGAGCTACGTGGAGGGGTGGATTTTGGGAAAGACTTATAAAAACAATCACGGAATCACTGAGAAAAGTTTTGAAAGCAAATTGTTTTAGCTACGATGAATTGCACACTTTGCTTATAGAAGTTGAAGCCATTGTAAACTCTCGGCCACTGGCTACCCTTTCAACATCCCTAGAGGAGGAACCCTTAACTCCAAGACATTTTTTGATCGACAGAAGACTGCTGTCTGTACCGGAAGGGGGAATCTAAAAGATTCAGAAGAAGTCCTCAGAAAAATAATTTCGGGGACGCTAGCGACGACGGAAAGAGTTACTAGATGCTTTTTGGAGTTGGTGGCATAGAGAATACATACTGCAGCTGTCATCCGCCCACACTGTACATAATGCATCTTCAAGAGACGTTAAAGTTGGCGAGGTCGTCTTCATTGTGAACGAGAAAACACCAAGGTCGCTTCGGGATCTGGCGGTGATCGAAAAAAACTTTTCCCGGGCTCTGACAACAGAGTTCGTCTTTGTCTTCTCAACAAGTCGGACGGATATCGTATTAAACGTGCAGTACAACATCTGTATCACCTGCAGGCTTCGAATTAATGCTACTTTCGCCGGCGGGAGTATGTTAGAAAATGTATTCTGGTTCGTTGCTTCAAATCAGGCACATATTTACACGGAGATTGGACAACAGGCTTCCTACCAAATTAGTCTCAACGCATGCACGACCTTTTTTTTGGCGTATGATTCAAATAAACACCTCATGTTCGATGGGACTGTTCGACGGGTTCTGGACACCGGTCTTTTCGCAAAATGCGAAGTGGTGGTCTCCGGCTACATTCACTCGTTACAGGAAAAAGTGCTGGCTGTAGCCTTCAGGGACAAAAGGCAGACTGTAATCACGGACGTTTTTGATTGAGCATCAAACTGCTGGCCTACCATACTGCTTCCATTTACAGTATGCTGTTGGTATTCTTTACTTGCTTTAGTGGAAACTTTCATTATTTAGAACTGAGATGGTAACCGCTTGCAATTCGAGTTAACAAGGTATTGCTGCGCCATATTGACGTCAAACTTGCTTAAAGGTACCAGTACAATCGCAATGATAATTTGCAAATTTGATGAGTTATTCTACCTCTTCAGGTGCTCTCGCAGAGTTGTACCAGTTAACAAGAAGAGAAATATGCTACGTTAGTTTCGCCAACGTTACTAATTGGCCGACAAATCGTAAAAAAAAACTCTGCGAGGGAAGCAGCAGATTAGAACCAATACTTCCAGTTAAAAGTACCTCTACTCGAGTGTAGAAACGTGCTATCAAATATTGGCGTTCGACAACTTGTTTTTACAAGGTAATGGAATGATGTATATTTTACTTCAGTGCATGATAAAAGTATGCGGATGTCTATCTTGTGTTTTGTTAAACAGGCAGGCAAACAGAAGAGGTGGCAACAACAGCCGTGTTTCCCTTTTTTTCTACAGCCTCACAGTTTTACGTTTAAAGCAAACAGAATTTGAGCATGAAAGCAAGAAGCACTGACCTGAAAAATTCGGGCGCCTTGCGCGTTCGTAGAAAACTCACTGTTCTCTTTCGGCTTGCTGTTCGCGCCAAATTCGCGCCAAAACTGCGTACATCTTGAGCTGAAAGTTGGGCAAGTAGAAACATGCTCCTGCAAGGAAGAAAATGGCGTGCACAAAATATAGTAACAACAAAGACTAGTACTGAACCTTCAATAGCCTGCAGCAAACGACATGCTCCTTCAGTGTCCATAAGACAAATTCGTCGGTTGAGCGACTACGTTTCCCCTGAGACAATATTAATGATGCAGAAATCTCATCCAATGCGTGCATGCTACCTTGTACATTGCATACCATAATTGACTTTCAGGTTCTCTACTCAAAGTTCGCATAAAAGTACCAAACGTAAGTGAGCAAACTAAAAATAGCGATAGCTGTGTATCTCAATTATTAATCAATCGCGCAAATTTTTCAGTTTTTATATTGAAGCACATAAGCAGTCTTTCCAAATCTTTTCTGTAAGATTTATCTCTGCCGCGATAGACTGTGAAGTGCAAAGCCTCAGTTGCAGCTGTGAAAAGCAGTCTCCTACGTAACTACACCTTAGACGATGCCGATCATAAGATGCTGGCCGACAAGCAAAGGAAGGGGTAGGTGCTACTAAAACCATCACCATTCGACGCCCCCGCAACTATTACGGTGAAAAGTCTACAAGACAGATATCTATCGCGCTGATGGCGAGGACACTGCTGCTGCAAAAAATTGCACAATCACGAAAGACCTATCCTTGGACATTAAGAATCGCATAGCTTGAAAGAAAATGTGATAATATCGAAATACCACGCATAACCAATCTAGTTATTCGGACAATTTTTTGATGTCCGTTTGGAAGTGCATAGCTTAAGTTGCGCCTTGCGGAGAGCTTATAGAACGCGTTTCTGCGAAATGAGGAATAACTAGAGGTAGGATGTGTAGGCAATAAAGAGCCTGTTTTGGACGTTACAAATGAGGAGGCAAAAGATCGTTTCAGGCCTCCAATGTCGTGAATAACTGCAAAATATTTCAAACAAAGGCTCGCGTGGCCTGTATCTAGAACAGGGAAACTAAAAAAATGTTTTTTTATCACTGCACAAAGACGCAAACAGTTGAACGCAGCCGTTCAACTGTCCTATAAACTACTCACTCTGCTAATGGCCATCTATTGGCTTAATTGAGCGAGCGCTGTGCTCACATCCATGTTAAATTACCACTGTTGCTTGCTCGAACGTCGCATACAGTGAAACACGCATGACAAAAAAAATACTTGAGAGCTGGGAGTGCTGATAACAAAATCGCTTATTTAGGCCTGCCTTACGCATTTGATTACGATAAAAAAAATTAGCACACATATTAAACGCAAGAGAAACTAGAACTCATATAGAAATTAACATCCTCTTAGAGAAGAACTGTCAGATAAAACTTTGTTTATTTTCTCATATACAATGATATTATTCGAATTGTTCAAGCAAGAGATCGCAACACTGCCAAAAACAGTTCTACATGTCTGAAGCATATTTTCAAGAGGTATTTAGCAGCGGAAGAAATTTTTGAAGAAAAAGCGCGTTTTAGAACCGTAAGCAGTGCGAATTTGTAGGCGCAAGAAAATATAGCTGTGCACGAATGCTTCGCCATTGACTCTACAATATAGGAATGACCTTCTGACAAAAGAGTGCTTAATGCTCAGTCGTTCCTTTAAAAATACAGTTCGATTCCAGTATGCGCCTACAGGAACGAGGATGTGACTGCAAATGTTCGAAGAAATCGGTTTGGTGCGTATGAAAAATGCAGTACAAGAATCACCAGGGACATTGTAGAAGCAATGCAAACTACCAGCATCACCACAATTTTGGATTCCAAATTCTGTGCCTTATCACTAAGAATAAGCGTGCCATTCTGCTGCAGGTATGTTTCCCGGGCGTTTGTTGACCTAGGGGACTAGGTTGAACCCCACAGTTAAACTTAAGCCTAAATAGTGGTAACATTGGCACTAATATTTAACACAGGCATTTATATCCACTTGAAGGCATTTAGGCAAGAATGACAAATTACGCATAACAGTCATTCGTAAAGACAAATTCATGCTTATATATCAAAAGGAGGCAATAGCAGCGCAAGGAGAAAAATAGCAATTTGCCTAAAATTCGATCCCTAATGATAAAGAGTAAAGAACCCAGTTTCGTGGAAAATATTTAAACGGAAGTGTTGACTTAGTAGGTATTATTATTACAACTTTTCGACAAAAATCAATTGAAAAAACGAAATTTGACATTCCTTTATTTGGGATGACATACCATATCAGAAAGACTTACATAGAGGCCACCTGATGCTTTTATGGCGCCTTTCAGAATGCGCATCGACAAACAGCTCTCAAATGCATTTAGGCATTCAACATGTCGCTGATAACTTCCATATCCCTTTGAAAAGCTTAAAACACTAACATGAAAGCGGATATATCGGATGCTTCTTTGTATAAAGACTTTCAGTTTGTAGCAAATTGGTGCAGAAAAATGGTAGACATGCTAGGGCCATCTTACGACGTCAATATGCTCTGAATAAATGTGCCGAAATATGACCCACAACCGTTTAGTAAATTCAATAGAACAGAAAGATTATAGGAGCAACCTTTAGACATAGGGACTGGTGAAGCAATTTCAGAGACCAAATTCGAGTTGAAGACACCATAGATAAGATTAAGATAAAGTAGACTCGGACTGGAAACGTAATTTCGACAAATGAGAGTAGGTGGATGGTGAGGGAAACGTAGTGGCTACCACGAGACGGGACTAGAAGTAAAGACCAGGAACATAATGAGCAGATTAAATAAGAAATTGTGGCATCAAATAATCTTTTAGAGCATCAGGACCGCTGGAGGTACATGAGAGAGCACATCGACGTGTGGGCACAAAACGGCGTTAAATTTTGCCGATGAAAGAACCTTAGATTTGCTTGTTTCACGGGAACTAAGCATGCAGTTTATAAGCAATCAAAACTACAAAATTATACATTTATCTTTATTACTTTTTGTTTACCTTCTTTTGATTTTATTCTAAAAGAGCACTGTTTGACTTTCTCACCTAATTTATTGGCCCAGATGCAAAATCAGAACTCGTGATTTGATTATTCACGTTGTGTTTTATTCTATGCTGCTCAAGGCTCTTCTAAGGAAAAGAATAAGCTTTATAAGCGGCAAACTTTACTGGTGTCGCTTACATTTTGAAAATATCCTCTTACCTCAAAGTCCACGAACATATCGTGTTCACCTTGGCTGTGTTCACCTTGGCACACACCCAGATGTTCTTCGTAACATTCGACCATCAGATGCCTTAGCAACACCTTGAACTCTGGCAAAGACATGAGGCCGTTTTTGATATGGTCCTGTAGAGGACAAAACGACATAGAAATGAGTTTTTGGTAGCACAGCCAGCAGTCATTTGGCTATTTCTAGCTCATGTGTGTAACTTCAATAGTCTAATCAGCTGTGCAAAAATGCACCAGTCCCAATCGTCACCATCCGTCTTTCTTTTACTTACTCAGCGACGTTTCTACGTAACTGTCTACCCGTGATGCCATATTTCACAGTGAAGCTGTGAGCCTCTATTTGGCCGAAGTTTCCCATAGCCACTGTGCGCAGACAGGAAAGTGGTAACGAAAAAAATGAACGCGACACAGAAGCGTGCTATTATATGCCCCACGAAACCAATAAATGAAGCCAAGGAAATGAACTTGGCACAGCCACCCAAGTGTTGCTCAAGGCCAAACAGAACCCCTTGGCATTTTGCTGAATGTGACGAGACCAAGCGAACATTTGAAAAGAGATGGTTTCACGACTACGCCACGAACCTGTGCACCGCCAGTCGCTGATCACGTAAGCAAGACGCATCCCTTAAAGAAGGCGCGGACGTATTTAGAAATGCACCCAATGAAATATGATTGGCGCCGATTGACATCATGATAAGTAGGTAAGGTTCCCTAAGCTAGAGAAAATTGGAAATTGGAATGCCGTGGGTTGCATACTTGTTTTTATTGGCTATGCACGTTCAGCCCCTGGGAAAAAACTTTGGCTGGACGGATCCGCAACTATGTCGGAACTCTCCTTTTTTGATGGCCTGCGATGCCGCCTTTGCAAACACCTTTGGAAGTGTTCGACTATTGTTTTACTTTGCCATCTCCGCCTCTAAGATAAAGTTTACAGAAACGTTCTGTTTTGTCGTTCCTTCGCAAGCTTGTCGTTTTCTCATTATAGAAGCCAACAACAAACCTTTGTGCTCCCATTGTCCCACCTATGGCGGCCATAGAAGCTTCCACACCCACAGACACCAAATATGAAATCTACCTCACTGGTCTGGTTGAAGTGCAACGTCAAGCCGCCCCATCAGCCGTGACACTTACTTTTACTTTGCTTTTACTTTTACTTTATTTTTACTTTTACTTTACTTTACTTGCCTCTACTTTTTTTAGTCCTTTACTTTTTACTTTCTAGGTTTAGTTTTAAGTTTTACTTTTTAGGTTACGTACTTTTTAGGTTTTACTTTTTTAATCCTGTGTATAAAGTAGCAGGTGGTTCAGAATTTTCTTGAAGTGCAGGTAAAATGCCATGCTGTGCATTCCAATGTAGTGTTATGCAGTGGCGACTGCTAGTGAGACAAACAATCAATTCTAAGAACGATGAAAGAAAATCACTGCTTTGCAGTTTCCCTCGAACACGCGTCTTTGCGGGTAAGCGTTTACACTGTCGTTTGAAAACCTAAACTACATGTCCACGCGAAGAATTATGACGTAAGGCTTATGCACCAAATAAGGAACCCCAGGTTGATGCCACTGACGGTTGATCAAGGATGGTTGCTGAAGTTGCAATCATGTTGCTATGGTGTGGAATTCTTGCATTCAATAAAAATTTAAGATAATAGTTTCAGTTAAAGTTAATTATTAATTTACTCATTTCTTTTTAGCCTGACGGGTACGTGAAAGCATATACAGTGAATATCGGGCTTCTATATAAAAAGAAGCTCCTAAAACTGTAGCAAATATTTCTCAGATAGCTAAAAAAATTAAAGTTTTGCTGCATTTTGAAATATTCGATTTGCAGCTGTTACGCACTCTGCTAAAAATGTTGGGACAATTTCATAAGTAATAGGCACCACTATTACTAATTTGTAGTAACAAGGCCACAGGGTATCACCGCGCCCTTCCTTATTCGGCGTATCTATGCAGACAAATGCTGGAGGTCCACCTTTTGGGAGTAGCTTTTACCCAGTTTCTCAACCTATGTAGCGGCGGTATCTCAATATTCAAATATCCTGCATAACATTATCAGCACTGGGCACCCAGAGAGGCAAGTAAAGCAGGATAGCTTTGGTCTTGAGACCAGTGCTCACGCGGTGCGGAGAGTCATAATGATGACAATTCAGTGTAAAAAGTACATAAGTTCCGTGTGCAGTGTCAGCGGATTTAACCGTTCGTGCATATTTTATTGATATTCCAAACACTAAAAGACTGATAGCTTGAAAACCAGCAATGTTTTTGAATTCTCACACTGTAGTTGTCGTAGTTCTTTCATTCGCATGGTTTTAAGTTGAAATGGTGCACTTTTTCTCTATTGCTTTCATGCTAGTTCAAGTGCACATAACCTTCATACATGGGATGAAACCCATTCGTCAAAAATTTACCATGAGTAACATTCAAGAGTCATGCAACTAAGTCACGACGTTATTCACTATATAAAGGGGACCAATACCAGACATTACTCAGCTTAGAAATAGACCGTGTATTTTCCTGAACTGTGGCGATTTCCGAAACCAACGTCACCTAGCTTAGCACCCCGGCACCCCTGCCGGTAAACAAGTAACATGCAAGCTTACCTCAAGGCTCTTAGTGGCTTCCTTGAATCCTTGGGGTACACCGCGCACATGTGCATCGTAGTGCTTGAATATCTCAGACGGGAACAATTCCAATCCCTTGGCGAGAGACATGGGGCACACGTACCGGTGCTCCTGTAATATTAAAAAAAAATCTTGATGCATGCGTTCATAGTCAATGTAGGCGTTTATGTTAGATCACCGCTAAACGCAGCACAAAAGGCGAAAAATGTGACATACAAGAACTGGCCCTGGGCTCCTCGAGTATGCTTAACGGTGATCTAACGACATGCAGTATCAACTAACTCGTACCCTTCTGTTGTTGGGTGTTTTAAATTCTTTCCCCACATTGATAGTTCCGTTCATATCTTATCCAAGTATACCTTACTTCGCAAATCCTTAGAAATTACCTCAGCTGCTTGAAAATGTTTTAGAATATTGGGAGCATTTCACCTGCCAAACCTGCACCTGGGCAGCTAGAATAGTTGTGTTTGCGCTATAAGGCACGCGACAGTGGAGGTCTTCGAATTGGCCTACCTGAGGACCAATATCGTGCGGCCAAATCTCGAAAAACACGAGTTTTCGCTATTTGCCTCAATCAGAAAAGTGGCCACCACTGCCGGTATCGAACCCGCGTCCTTCGGCTCAAAAGCACAACGGTGTCCAGGACGTGCGTAGTGCGGAGTTTTGCGAATAATTGTACACATTTGCAAGCCTGGATCCCTTGACACCCTCTGGTTATGAATTCTCGCCTCCATTAGAAAATTTACCGCTTTGGCTAGGGTTGCACCCGTGGCCTCATGGTCACAAAACAAGGTTTTAGCCACTGAGTCACCACAGTGGCTCATGCCATCATAACAGAACTCATCTTTTAAATGACAACGAATTACCTTCCGTTCTGAAAGGAGATTGCATTAGAATGCACTCTCTAATATACTGAGAAGACTATGCTTGGTCATGTGACTAGTGCACAGTGATGTAATAACTGCATGCATTGATATCGGAACCAACTAGATACTCATATAACACGCAGTGCGTTCCTCCATAACTGCGAGTTCCATTGGCTAAAAAACAAAAACCGCCGGAAGATATTATTCAAACAAACTTTGAGGGCGACAGTTTCAGGGTCATAGTTTATAGCGCCCAATATTTACGAGCAGAACGCTTTAGGGTGACACTAATACGTCCGGCGTAGGGAGAAACCCCGAAGCCCCAAGAAAAGAAATGTGGTTAGGGAAGTCTCGTTAATCGAACCCGGACGTTTACGCCGTTACAAAAGCCACTGGGCCACCCCAAAGGTCCGAGGGGTACGGGTTAGCAGCGGTGGGGAATTATAATACCGGATGCAATTGGAAAGAAAAAAAAAGGCATCCCCCTCGCGAGGGGCACGATCAAATGCACAGCATTTCCGAGGGGGTGCGCCGGCAAGTCGTATCTCTCGATCGCGGGACCCGTGTCGCCATCTTTTGGAGGCGCGGGAGCACTTGTGGCGCTTTCGAAACAAACGAGAAATGAGTGAAGGATATAAGGCGCGTTCGGTGCATCGAAATCTGTGTCGGTTTCGTGGCTCGGTCGGTAGTGCGCCGGGCACCTTGCGCTCTGCCCGCGGCGTCATGGGTTCGAAACCGGGCGCCGGAAACAGTTATTTCTTTGGCTGCGGACTACGACAAGGCACGCATGCGGACTACGACAAGGCGCGCATGCGGACTACGACAAGGCACGCCAACGCCGCGTGACATTGTGAGTTACTAAAATGCTATGCATTTAAAAAATTGACGCCATCCCGCCGTGCAAAAGTGGATGTCCAGCGCAGCTGTTGTAAGCCATTACACATGCTCATTGATGGGGAGGGTATGAAATGTTCCTCATGGTCTCGGCGGGCTTGTCGCTTGCACTCGGCTCCTCTGGCGGCAAATGCTGGGTCCTGACGGACGCGCTCAGCATCTTGGGCGAGAACTACTGGGTCGTGCCTGCCCCGACGAATGCGCTAGCCCTCGGATGACTTCAACCCCCTCCCAATTTTAGAGCAGCCGCTAACCTAATCTTTACGAGAACACCTGACAGGGGGGGAGGTTCCATGATAACCGGCGCGTTATCATCCATGATGCAATTTCGATGGTTGTTTTGTGGTTTTTTCTTTACACGACTACTGAGCTTTATGCTGCATGACTGATTATCTTCGCGCATGCGCACGGCGTCTTGTACGAGAACAGCTGGGTCCTGCCTGGTTTTTTTTTTTTGTTTAGGACACGAAACTTTCCTACCAACGAGATGCTAACAACTTCGCTGTAAAACACTTCCCGTGGTCGGAATGGAAACTGAGTCCCTCGCGCTATGAAACCCGCGTCTATCTGGTTGAGCTAGCATCGCATTCGATCGCACAGCATTTCCTTTGGATTTGCAGGGAGGGCGTTGCTTGACTTTGAAATTGGCCGCGGGTTCTAGCACGTGCTAACACGGTTCACTTTGAGAAACATGTGAAAGCATGCGGACGAAATGATCCGGGCCTGCCACTCCTGGAGAACCTTCAGCGAAAAGTTCAGAAATAAAACTGAGGCGATGACATATGGAGCTGAAACTCGGCGCTTTACAAACAACTTGAAAGCAAACGTAGGTCGGGAGCCTGAGCCATGGAACGAAAAATGATCGGAGTAGCAGTTAGAGACACGAAACGAGGTTCCTGGATCAGCGAACAGGCTAGAGTGGAAGATAGCATAGTTGAAATAAATAAATGGAAATTGACTAGGGTTGAACAAGTAGTATAGTCGAAATGACAACCTGTGGCCTATTAGGGTGACAGAGTTGGCGCCGAAAGACGGGTATAAAAGGACAGAAGGCCAATTACTAGATGGAGGGGCGTAATAAGGAACTTCGGAGGAAAGAAAGGACCTTAAAGGTGTGGGGCAACACCTTTTGGGATTCTACGGGAGAGGCTTTTGCACTGCAGTTCCCACAAAGGAAAAGGCGCTGCAAGCTGTGATGTTTTTTTTAATTTGTATTCAAACATGCAGAAAACAACAGGAAGTCCTGAAAGGTAGGATAAAGGGTTTGCGTTGCCTTCACTGACATAATGGATGTTTTCGATAAATGGGTGTATATCTTATGGCATTGCAAAGGGAATTATTCTTGGCACAGGGATATGCGATTCGGAAAACTATTGACGAAATAGAAAGAAAGGAGTCGCATTAAAATAACTCTTTTCTCAAAATGATATTCTCAATTTCAAATGAGAATCATGGAGTTTTTTTCTGAAATATTTGTTTAAAAACAGTTTTGAAGTCAATGTAGAATACTTAGAATATCATTCTTAAGATCAAGGTAAATACTTCCAATAGCCTGATCTTTCTAAACCTTAAACGCTTCATTTGTGGACATTTGGGACAACATAACTCAACAGGTTCACATCACTTTTCAATTCCGTAACACATTTTGTGGGCACAACTGATGCATTGGCCAAATATTGTGTCATAAGACCGGATGGTATGATATTTCATCTCGATATTTATTATTAAGTGGTAAGTTTCATAAAATTATTTTTACGGAAGTCCCGAAGAGCTTACTTCGAACGCTAACCATACATTTATTATTCGGGGTATCGCCATTAAATCGTTCCTATGCCTATCAAATCTCTGAGATTCAATTCTCAATAGTGCCCCGTTTGTTTTTGGTGATTTTTGTTATTTTGTGTGTTTAGCTTTCTCCTCTTTGAAGGTCAGTCAAGGAGACAAAGGCGGACAGGTGTTTGTCAGCCATGGATGAGGCCAGTATCCGAATACCTTTGAATACCTTTATCATACTGAGGACTCCCGAGAAACCACGTAGTGGCGAGAGAACAAAGCAAAGTAGTAGTATAAATGCTTCAAATCGTATAGTATTTCAACAGACTGCTGCCACGGACACGCAGTTACAATAGTGGGATATTTCATGACTAGTTCATCTGTACTATTTCTAACTATTATGTTTATCTTTTTGAAAAATTACCATTGGTTTCGAAAATTTTATAATTTGATGTCTAGCATGACCCACGAATCTCCGCAACGGAAACTTGGCATGAGCAGTAAGACATGAGTGTAAATCACCGGAGTGGGCCACCTACATAGTTCGGCGCAAATTCACAGTACCCTACATTTAAAAAACCACTGCCATGTCGGACGGAACCAGTAAGATGCTGTTTGTCCTCCATCCATATTAGCCCGCAAACTTGTGGGGCTACATTGTAATATTACTCACATTGAACTGCGATAAGACATCTCATCTGAGTTCATTTGTTAACTATTTTACATATTTCTGCTGTTTTAACTTCGATACTCTTTTCGCTGTGGGCTCACGTGCTTAGGACAGGAATTCCAACCAGGAGATGTCCTTCTGCGTGACTGTTTCAGGCGTTCCATTTCAATTTTAACCAAATAAAAATTTGAAACAAGTATTACCAGCTGGTAGGCAAAAAAATTCAAAACATCCCCCTCGCGAGGGGCACGACCAAATGCAGAGGATTTCCGCGGGGGGCGTGCCTGCAAGTCTTATGGATTACGTATTGGTTGTTGTTGTTGTAATTGTTGTCTTCCAGCGTAGACATTGTCGATGAAGTCGATGGTGAAACGTGAAACGTGCCGTGAACCCCCTGCCGCGGCTATTACGCAACGTGGAGAGGCTATGACGCAACGCGGCGCGGCTATGACGCAACACAATCCAACACAATCCACTTTCATCCAACCCAATCCAAATACAATCCAAGCCAATCCAATCCAATCCAATCCAATGCCCTTCGCGAGAGAGTGTTATAGCGCCGAAATCGCGCCACCACATGAACGCGAACCGAACGCGGCGAGAGAGGGTGTTGCGAGCGGAGAGAAGGCGAGGAGGACGCGGGGGAGAGGGCGCACCTGTGGCCGACGGTTGAATCAGTCAAGGATATAAGGCGCGTGCGTAACCTTCCATTCTGTGTCGGCTCCGTGGAGCAGTCGGTAAAGTGCCGTGTACCTTGCGTTCCGCCCGCATAGTCGTGGGATCGAAACCTGGCGCCGGAAGGTATTATTTCTTTATATAGTGTAGGGTGCGGACTACGTAGTGATGCGGACTACGGACGCCAACGCGGGTGACATCGTGAGTTACTAAAATGCTCTGCATTTAAAAAGGAGTCATAAAGGGTGGTGGTAAGATACATTTCGCACGAATTGGACCTGTGAAAAATCCTCATGTCTACGTGTGTACTCAAACATTTGTATTCAATTTGTACTCAATTTGTATTCAAACATGCAGAAAACAACAGGAAGTCCTGAAAGGTAGGATAAAGGGTTTGCGTTGCCTTCACTGACATAATGGATGTTTTCGATAAATGGGTGTATATCTTATGGCATTGCAAAGGGAATTATTCTTGGCACAGGGATATGCGATTCGGAAAACTATTGACGAAATAGAAAGAAAGGAGTCGCATTAAAATAACTCTTTTCTCAAAATGATATTCTCAATTTCAAATGAGAATCATGGAGTTTTTTTCTGAAATATTTGTTTAAAAACAGTTTTGAAGTCAATGTAGAATACTTAGAATATCATTCTTATCGTTCGAATCTACGATTCGAAATTCTACATGCACAACTCGATCCTACTATCTGTAGCAGTATGGCAACTGAGCCAGGAAACTACAAAAATCATGAACACTCTTGATAACCTTGTAGTGCGTTCAAAGTCATGTGTCCAGCTGCCTATTTAGTTTCTAACATCACACCGCCGTAGCGCTTTTATATTAAGGTATGGTGAGGCAGGTAGGTCATCATGCCTGTATGCTACTAGTTATGATATGCATGATGACTTCATGCTGCGAAAAGGCATTACGGTAGTGTAAAAGACCAACATCTTATATAGAAAGTGGCTGCCTAGTGGTAGTTATGAGGACAAGTGTACTGGCACCAATCACATTCATTTCAGGCAATCTTTGCGGAGCAGTCGGGAGACTGGTGCACATGTTGCTGAAGGCTTTAGTGGCTGCACGCAAGAAATCACCGCAGAGAAAATACGACAATAAAACCTGCAGCAGTGACATCGCCTTCCCACTTTCATGACAAATAATAAAGATGCATGTAATGCAGCCCTAATTAAGTATTATATCCTTAAACGCTTTTGCATTGCGAACCCCCTTTCGCCACTTTGTATGTATCTGCCTTCATGTGCGCGCATGTGGTGTGCGTTTATTAGTCGTCTTGTCGCCTTTGACCACTCACGCGCGTCCGATGCGCGAGGAGTCGGTATCTACCACAAAGACTTCATAAATCCGGAGCCGACTTCAAACGAGCCCGTTTTTACCCCGAGGAATACATAAACCCGCTCCTCAGGACATCAAAAAAGCAATGTGGTGCGTTTAATGATACCGCCTCTAATATTAAGCCAATACGGTTTATCTCACCGTTACAGACAATTGAAACAGGACCTTGCCCATTTCACTGGTGAGAACAGCTCGACGTTCTCCCTCTTCAAGGCAGAGGAAGGGAGCTCGGAAGCTTCATTGGATACACATTGTTGAGTACCCTATGTTAGAGGGGCGAGGGAGGATAAAATATTGACACTTAGAATATGGTGCGAGTGGCTGGTTGCCCTTCTGTACGAATGTTTCTCTTAACTCTTGCTAAGCCATCATTTTCGTTGACCAAGCACAAACAAGATCGCAGATGCCTCTATGTCTCTCTGCCCAAAAGTATTTGTATAGACGATGTTCTGATATTTTTTTAAATGTCCCGATGCCTTTATGCATACCTCTCAAGCCTTGACCCGTGTACACTTTATGCCACTGTTTAACTTGATTGTTTCGCTTCCCATATAATAAGCTAACACAGCCCTAATCACTGTTTTTTGCTTACATCCGCCAAAACGAAGGGTTTAAAGGGCTGAGGAAGGTGTTTATTTTTGCTCGAACGCGAAATACCTGTGAAACAAGTTTAAAACAATACGGGGTTCAGGCAGGATATACGTTACCTGAAACTCTTCCGCTTGGAATGTTCTTGAACAATATTGGCAGGCTGAAGAGTTTGAAATGTCGGCCATTCGTTGCTCAGTGTCCGCAATGGTTGCTGCGGCCGGTGATTGCGGACAGCTTTCAGTGACCTCCTGAAGTGAGGTGAGAACACCAAACGTACATCGGAAAAATATCATAAACAGGGTATCAGAACAAAAAAAAAACACAGGACGAGGACTTCAGAAATATTGTTTGTAACCAAAAGGAAGATATGCCAGATTAGCGCCAACCTAACGAACATTGTAACTTGGTTCGCAAAATTACCCGCAACTGAATGCGAAATGAAAATACAGTGATTAAGGGCAAGGCGAGAAGGAAAGCCGCAGGGGAGCACATATAGCTAACATATTGCAGGCTTTTTGCAGGCTTTTTATTGCCAGTTCATTCGCTGAGACCGCTACCGGAGCTGCGCACAAGGCCCCGTTTTCAGTTGCTCTGCTCACATGAGCGGTAGCCGCCACCGCGGGAGCAGCCGATCAGATGATCGGCAGCCGACCACCCCCGCAGCATCCATTGCATGCGCCGCTGGGTCGTCTCGGGCTACGTGACTCGTCTCGTGCGGCAAAGAGGCTTTTTAATGCCAGTTGTTCCGCTTTCTTAAAAGCATACTTTGTATCGTCCATAAGAACGCTTGTAAAGTCAGTTGTATAACCAGGGCTTGTTCTTCGTGTTCATAGTTCCAGTTCGGGGAGAGTAAAGTTTCTCCAAACATTCGAGGTTATCCGTTAAAAGCATGCCTCCGTGAAGCTTTGAACAGGAGGTCTGTAGATAAGACCGATAATCCTCCGAGCGACGGCAAAATTGGGAGTGCAGGAGTCCAAGGGTTTGTGGGTTGATGGTTTCCAGGGGAGAAACAAGCTTCTGAAGTATACAATATACAATGAAACACCGTTACAACGAACGCTTATACTACAAAATAGTCTCTGCAACGGAGCATGCCTAGGCCCTGGCCAGATTGCTGTGTTGACTATGTATTGTGAATGCCACTACAGCGAAGACGACTACTGCGAATTTGCAGGTTTAATGAAGAAACTAATGCGTTCCGAAGCACGAACTTGATGTGTGATAACGAATACACTTAGTAACGCACGTGGCAACCCGCAGCCCATAGGTGTGCCGACGACCAAAAGACATCCAGTTAAGCCACGGAGCTGCAGGAATCGATAAACACGCACAGCGTCACGGCTGACTATTACGTCTCGGTGGACGGCCAGGCCCTGGTTTGCTCTGACCTGCAAGTGTAGACATGGTGGAGGCCATCATAGGGAAAAGGGACGCCAAAAGTGATCCAGCGAGCAGTGATGAAGAGCCCGCAGACGAGCCAAGCGTTTAACTACCCGCGAAGCGGTAGCAGCATTGGACACGCTGCAGATATACATCTTTTCACCTGTGACCTCGCGCCGCACCGCGCCGTGAACCTTGACAGCATCAGGTTGGTACAGGTTGCGTATTGACTATGGCATACTACTGTACAGAAAAAAAATTCTTTACTTATTTTCGACTATTGCGGTTCAAATCTGATTATTGTTTCTCTCAGTATGAATGTCTGCTTATTTCGGGGGGTCAGGAAAGTGCTCAAAGCATATAACGAAGTGACGTGTATAATGAAAAAAATATCGCGGTCCCAAACGCTTTAATTTACAGGCGTTAGACTCTAACCTAAACGTTCACGGAGAACTTACATCTTACGCACATATTCCTAAATCTCCATAAACTGGTGGAACTTACTACAAAACTGCTTGGCATAGCCGAAGGTACGTAGCACCTAGGTAAACAAGAATGGAGTCATGTGAGTGATCTGCCGAGCGAAACTGCAGCACAACCGTAGCATCTAAACAAAATGACGAATCGGACCGCGAGGCATACGTTGCACGTAGTCCGATGGCTCTGGACCACCTGTTAATCGCGACCTACATCTGTGTGATTTTGATACACGTTGTCGGACGAGGTCGGATCATTATCATCATCATCAGCCTATCAATGCCCAATGAAGGGCCAGGCTTCTCCAATTAATCTCCAATTATCCCAGTCTTCTGTTAACTGTGACCAATTTATCCCCGCAAACTTAAGCTTCTGCCTCCCCCTGCCACACTTTCCTTCTGTAGGGATCAACTCTGGTATCCTTAATGACCAACGTTTATCTTGCCTTCGCATTACATTCCCTGCCCACACCCATTTCTTCTTAATTTCTACTAATATGTCCTTAACACGTGTTTTTCACTGTCCCGCTCCGCTACCTTCTTGTCCCTTAATTTTACACCTATTATCTTCGGTTCCATTGCTCGCTGAGTCGTCCTCAATTTAAGTTGAACTCTTTTAATGAGCCTCCAAGTTTCTACCCCTTAGGTGTGTACCGGTAAGTACTGAATACCGGTAAGATGAGTACCGCTAAGGTGAGTACTGGGGTGGATATTCCTCGTCAATTTGGCTCATTTTACCAACGTTCTCTATAAGAGAAAAACAAAAAAAGCATCACATAATCAGTCAAAGCGAAAAACAGCAAAACTGATAAAAGATAAACAAATACAGAAAAAGGTGATATGCAACTCGTCTACGCGTAACGTGACGTCGGCACGTTGTACACGTGCTTGACCCCCAATTGTGGAATTTGCCATAGCTCGCCAAATTACAGTGACTGCGCTTTGACTCAACCCAAGCGTCGTCATACCGATCACGCTGACAGATCCTCCGCGCGTCGTGCAAAAAAAAGCGGCCAGATAAAGAAACTTTCCAAAACGTAAATGCTGTCTTACTACTGACACCGATCACGCCTCCGTCGTGCGCCAATGGTAAACGAAAAGCCTTACGGGAGCAGATACGACTTCAGTGGAAACACGCCGAAGTGGAGGCACTTCGTTATTTTCCGTATAGCGACGGAAACGATGTCGGTCTACCAACCGGCTGTATAGACCAGAAAATTTAAATTTCACGCTTCTGTGAAGGAGCCAGTGACACGAAACCTAATCGCCCGCGACAAATAGGCGAAAACTCAGTAGCGTGCTTACCGAAGATACGCTTCTTGCAGCTGTACTCGATCTGCCAGAAGTTGAAAACCGCCTTAAAAAAGCGACGCAAAAATTTGACGCGGAAGATCAACCCCGACGAACAGTCCTTATTTGTCAAGATTTGCTTCGCAAATAATGTAAGCAGCTCTGGACAACTACAAGAGGCGAACCAAACGGCGAACAGGAAATTAGGCTTAAAAAGTGTGGGGGCTATAAAGTGAATTCGAAGGTGAATTGCGAAGTAAGGAAGAGTTGGCTATCGCTAACAAAAAAGGTGTGCCGCCAACGCGTACTCCTGGTCGTGACCTATAAGTGGTCAGGTAAACTTCATTCTGAATTGCTTCGTTAAGAGTTGATTTCTGGAGATTAGTGTCACCCTCTTTACGACGAGAGGCGAGAATGGTTCTTCCGGTATAGCTGTTCCAAACCTGTAGCATTCAACAGTTCGGTGAGGCTCAGTGAGCTGATCTAGGCTGTTGTGTGAACCCATAGCTATGATGCAATGTGTTAAGGCTGAAAATTGTGTGCCTATCGCAGGCTTGGTGACCTTCTGAATAATACATTACACCTTTCAAATCTCCATTTTACCCATCTTTATAAATGTGGCAACGTAGTTAATGTGGCTGATTATGAAGGCCTCTGCCAATAAGAGGAAGTTGACTTCTTTCATGCATATGGGTCTCTTAGCGACACTGGATAGGAGCCTCCCGATTCGCTCGCCACTAGATTGTAGGGCGTGGACCGTGAAGGTAATATTCCCTGTCTTTAGGTATACGAAGGCCTACGAACCATACGCAATTTACTCAGGGTATCTCGTACCCTTGGAGGTGCACTTTTCTATTTCGGTAGTTCTATCGTCGCCCTGCAGTTGTTTGGACGATAAAAAACACTTGAGGCTTTTGTGGAGAGCAGACTACGCCTCATGAGCACGTAGTGACGTATAGTTGTGCATTGTGGCCGATGCTTGCGGTAGGAGGTCTTCAATGTTGCCATCGCTGCCTCAAGCGCACCGAATAGCTATGACGTCTGCATAAAGCTGAGGTTATCACCAGGAATTTGGTTGAGAAGCGGAGGAAACTTGATGATTGCACATTGAATAGACGTACTGAGAGCCCGTAATGTTGTTAGGTGCCATGGCAGCCCATTTGGACAATGTCGTACTTCACTCTTGCAACTACGGTTCTGGCAGTACGGTCGCTGAGAAAGATGGCAAGGTATTTGTATGCTTTGACCCCTATGTCGATGTCATTCAGATTAAGAAGGATTGCGGAGTCAGTGACGCCGTGAAAAAACTTGCTTATGTCCAGACCCATCATGGCTGGTATCAAGCATTGAGACATTTGGGTAATCGTGACGTGCAGTGCCGGACTTGCAGCAATACATCTGATGTCGTTAGTCGATGACCCTGCAAGCTCGTTGTGCTGGCTGGCCATCACCAGGAACCGCTGGTTGATCTGCTGTTACACTTCTGCTGAATCTGGCAGACACTGCCGTCAGCACTTCACCATCCTGCTGAACAGTAACCTCCGTAGCCCATTCCACCCGCTAGCAAACAACAGGAGCTTCTTAAGGTAATTACGCTTGCTAGACATCGTCGGGACAACCACGGCCGTCCTCGTCGGTACTTTCACCCTCACAGCGGCTCGAATAGCAATCACTGAAGCCGCCTACACACGTTTGGAAAACCTGTTTCCATTTCCCGGCGCGCATGCGCCACCCTTTCTATGCCCCCCTCCGAGCCCTCCCGCACTGATTCTCTATCCTGGCACGCGAACTACAGCTCACGCTCGGAATATGGCGCAATTTTAATCTTTTTCAGGTAATTTTTTCTACTAACCACGATTCCTTGTACCACACGCGCTTCATAAAACACAGAACTAAGGTGTTTGCGTTAATAAAAATTCCAGGGGATGCTGAGAACTTCCTAGCTATATAAAATCGAAAGTCTATTCGACATTTTGTTGGTCTGCCGTTAAATGTCCTGCTCAACTTTGCGACTGTGCCCATCACCACTTGAGCAGCCCCATGAAAACACTCTGAGAACATCGTTTCCCTCGATTGTTATCGCCAGAGGACTGTCGATGATCTGTTACTGAACTTTTGAACTCCTTGGCCGTAGCCGTCACCACTTGACCAGCCCAATGTACAGCACCCTCCGAAACTTGCTGAGCTCGCCAACCGTCGCCAGGAGCCTCCTGGTAATCGGCTATTGAACGTTCTCTTGAACGCTGCCGCCTCGCCATGTGCCACCTGAGCAGCCTCCTGGACAGCAGCCTATGAAGCTTTTCTACTTTCTTGTGATCGTCAGTACCCTTCTGATCTGCTCTTGCACTTCACGTGTAACTGCGCAGCCGCGCCTGTCGCCATTTCACTAGCCCCCTGGATAGCATTATCTGATGCTGGTTCCAATTTTCCTGACGAGTGCTGCGTCGCCCATTTTGAGGCTTACATGAGTGAGTCCGTGCTCTCGCACTGCTGTTTGTCTTTCCTGGCGTGTGACCCCGAAGTCATGCTCTCCGGCTTCGGCGAATTCAACATTGTGGACCACCATTATTGGATCAAAAATTAGGCCTTGGTCGTAACAACTGATTAACTAGGATTTACACGAAGGTCGAAAGCACCTCAGACTACCGCGTTACCACAACTCAAAAAACCTCATTGCCTGGTGCTCTTGCAAATAAGGTTGAAAATGGCGGGCCCGTCCACCACACGTTTAAAGGGACAGACAACCGATTTTTGTTTAGTGCATGTCAACTACCTCGCATGAAACTCAGAGTTTTATATACTGAGGTCACCGCACGGAATTTCAAATGAACCGGTGAAAATAATTCTATTTTTCAATAAAATTTCGGAAGTGTGAGAGGTGGCGACACATAGTATCTAAACGTGATACTACGTTACGTGTCGACTACGTTACGTGTCGAAACAATTACGTCGATTTCAACGCCCGGTTGAAAAACCGCATGGAGGAATACGAAAGATGGCCCGCTATTGTTGTTTTAGCCAGAGAGACATTTTTAGATACCTCTTTTAATCTGACGTGCTCATAAATGTGTGTTGCCGTACGGCTCCCTGTCATAGTGGCCAGCCTTCCTTTTGGCTGGACACGTATGGCTGGTAGATCTAAAATGAACATTTCAAGTTCTAGGCCGCTATCAGCAAAACCGTTTCGGATTATGGTGCTTTAGGTGATGCGCTTTCATTTGCGGCAAGGAAAATATACTCGACAAAAATCGGTTGTATGTCCCTCTAAACCACGCCACTGCTTGGTTATAAGGACTATTGCCCCGTTGGGAAAACAGCCACATTCTCTCCGAAACACCTTACCCCGAAAATCTACTTTTTTAATGTATCTAGCCAGCCTACTTTAAATTGGAAGGCCGGGCAACTCCAAGTGGGAGCCTTTAGTGAAGGACGGCTCTATCCCCTAGAAATACACGGTAATGCACAGAAAAAGCAGCGTTTTATCTCTGAACCTATCCATTTATGTAATTTTTATTGAAAATGAATATAAAAATACTGTAAGAAGTGGAGCATTGGCAAGAAAAAGCTTTTGAGTGGAGAAGTTTGTTGTGTACAGATTATTATTGAACGTTTGGCGTCGACATCCTGCTACGGTGGTTTTAGAGAAGATAAAGTAATTTGAAAGACAGCTGGCATTGATTTAAACCGAGCTTCTGATAAAGGTGGCCGTAGCATATTCGATGCGAAAGTGTTAAATTTGATTTGTTCAAACTTCATCTTGAAGTCATGTGCACACATATTTCGTGTAAATAGCTGTCGATGTTTTTACCATATCTTCTTCCTCTGCAGTCTCACTTAGGGCAGTTGATTCATCGGGCCTGGGGGCTTGCTGCACAGCAGAGTCACGCTGCAAGTCGTCCTCCTTGTGAGTCTGAGGGTAACGCTGAGCAAAATAAACCGGAAATAACATTCTGAGTAAGCATTTAATGACAGCCATTCACGTTTCAAACTGGAATGTATCTAACAGTAGAATTACAACATTGTAAAATACTAAATAAAAGGGTCAATTTAAATTATGCGTTTAAAGGAGAAGCGAGCATATATTCGATTTGTACAAAGAAACAGCTTGTACTGGGTTTTTAGGTTGTGCCTGATCATCAGGTTTACTTGCCTATACGCCTTAAGTACCCAGCTGCACTGCAGAATAAAACACAGTAATACTTTTAGATTGACAGCTGCACTACGCTACATCCTTCAGTAATTAACCGCGTCGCAAGTTATTCAGCCACCGGAACGCATGCTGCGCCTTTATTTCTATCATTTCGCTCGCTTGGAGCTGTAGGCATTGATATAACGGAAGTAGGCGAACAGGAAATGACTGCTTTGCATGCACTGAACCCTTGCTGGGCCTGTTGTGCGTGCATTTCCATGCACCCAAATCACGTCACTAGGCATGATTTCAATGTCTTCTTTCCAGGCGCTTGGTCCCTCAGTCTCGCAATCCACAGCACACCAGCTGGGTTCTCTCGGCGTGGTTCACAGTACAAGCAAAAAATCTAATCATCCAGTACACATAGCTGAATGGCGGTTTGCGAGATCGCGAGCAACGGGAAACTTTCACTAAACACGGTGTGCATAGTCTTTGCTTTCGCTTGTGAGAACTATGTTTAGAAGTCTCAAACTTTCAACATCGCCTTTCTGGTTCTGGAAGAAAACCTAGAGGAGATACCCAACCTACGGCACGCCTTATATGCCGGTGACATCACCCTTTGGACAGAGACGGACCCAGTGGGGGGCTTCAGAAGACACTACAACTCGTGGAAAAAACAGTAAGCGAGTATACTACACGCAGATGACCTACAGCGCTAAGGGCAGAAGTTCGAACTGATAGTAATCAGAAAAAGAAGGTCGAAGCAACAAAAGCAAGGTATTGCAGTACCTCTAGACGGCTGCATGCGATTCACCCCATTGCTTCCGTCAAACTTCTCGGGCTCACTATACAAGCTAATACCAATAACGACGATACAATTCGCAATCTCTGTAAAGAGACAGATCACAAATGCTTTGCCGTATCGCCAACAGGCATCGAGGCATTAGAGAAAAACACAATGCGCTTAGTTCAAGCCTTCATTATGTCTTGACTCACCTACGTCGCACCCTAATTCATAATATCCAAAGCCCCCATCGACAAAATCAACCGCATCATACGCAAAGCCCTCAAGCAGGCACTCTGTTTGCATGTAACCATGTTCATAACAAAAATACTTCCAATGGGGCTTCATATTTCCATAAACAAACTTATTGAAGTCCACCTTTCCAGTCAACGACTTCGTCTGGCGCAAACACAAGCTGAACGTACTGTAATACTTTGCTACATCAAGTGGCCCTGCCAAGAACAGACTCATCTGGTCCCAATGCCAGACGTCTGGCACCAGCACATTTCAATTCGGCCTCTTCCAAAAAACAAACACCTCGACCTCCATCAAGGCCGACGGGAAGCCTGTAGCCAATCACGTGAACGAATTTATGGCGGCCATTCCTATACTTAAGCAGCCTGCTACGAGGACAACTGAAGCATGGTGGCTGTAGCAACAAGGAAAAATTCCTTCATAACCTTCATAACCAGCGCGTAACTCCGGACGTCCTCCGCGAGGGAAGCAAAAGAGCAGGCTGTCGCCTTAGCCATCACCCAACGCTCTGCAAGGACTGTAATCACAGGCTCCCAAGCAGCCTTCCGGAGTTTCTGCTCGAAATACGTGGCTCGCCCACCGCTTTAGGAGCTCTAGAGAAATTACCCAAAGCCCCAAGTCGACATCGTGCGGCCCTCTTTCCACTCAATAAAGTGTAACAATTTCGCCCATCAAGAGGCTCTATATATCTGGCCCACCAAGCTACTGAGTTTCCTGCAGCCCCCACACCTCTCCTAACGTATCAAGAAATTAGCCAGTATTATAGCAGTACAATACGGACACTGCAAAGCTCTCACACACCCCTTTGCAAAAGTGAAGAAATTACGCTGAGACAAATTCCCGGAGGCACCTCCGTACATCCCGTTAGAATGCATTTATTGTTCCCTAAATAATATGCAGCCCTATGCAAATTCTGTAATCAATTGGGTATTCTCCGCCATATCGTTGCGGACTGCACCGAAAAGCCAGTGCTACGAACGCTTCCAGATGTCCTTTGCCCTGAGCAGTGGGAAATACAGTTGGCATGCGGTCGCATGGAGGACCACGCACTCCTTGTAACCCGAGCTATGACGGTGCGGATAAACACGGCTGCCTGAAATAAGGATCCACTGTTACCTTAGAGCTCAATAATTGTTTCACCTTTCTCTCTCTCTTTTTTCTTTCAAACCTGGACCATTATTAAGTTCAGGGTAACAACAGCAATTGTATTTTGTGACAGAGCTGCGATGCAACAAAAATGTTTTGCGATCTGTTCCACAAGAGACCAAGCAATGATGAGGGAAAGAAAATCATGTACATACCCTCAAGCCAGCTGTACCGGATACACCTCTGTATCCGGCTTGTAGAGGTACATGGGATTGCTCCTTAATGTCGACAGGTGTTACGAATGACATTCCGGGGCTCTTGGAAAACTGCAACAGTAGCAAATAAAGGTGCTCCTGCCACCAGCCAGAGAACACGAACCGAGGAGCTTCTGGGCGGGTCTACCAGTGCATGTCTGCCAGTGAAGTGCTCATCGCTGTGAAGCCTAGCTGGTTTCCGGTTTACGAGGAGTGCTAGATATAGTCATAGAGGAATTCTAAACGGAAGGAAAAAGACTCGCGAGTTGTTTCAGGCTGCTTCTTCACAGCTCACTGTGCACAGTAAGTCCTGCTTCGAGAAGCGATAAGTTGGTGTTCTCACCCCGAATACCCCTCACACCACAACTGGGAATTTACCCCAGCTGGGTAGTCCTGAAGCTTCGAAAACGCAAACTGAATGACAAAAAGCTAGAAGACTACCTCTTTTTGGTTATAGGAAGCATTCTTCATGAAAGCTACATTTTTGTTGCTTCCCAAATAAATGCAAAAAATGGCAACCTGGAAGAAGGCCTGATTTGACTGTAGGGTTTAACGCTCCGACGCAACGCAACCGATGAGGCGCGCAATAGTAAGGGGCTCCGGATTAATTTTGACCACCTGGGGATCTTTAACGTGCGCCGCAATCTCGCACACAAGGGCGTTTCTGCTTTTCTCTTCCATGCGAATAACGGCCGGAGCGGCCGGGAATCAAACCCGCGTACTCGTGCTCAGTAGCACAACGCCTTAGCCGAAAAAATAATAAATAAAGAAATATTTATAAATAAAAATATATAAACAAATAAATAAACAAATAAACAAATACATAAAAAATAAATAAATGAATGAATAAACAAATAAAAATATAAACGAATAAAAAATATAAATGAATACCTAAATAAATTCCTAAAACCATAAAAACAAATAAAATGGGAAATATTCGGGTCAGGGTTTTCAATCAAGGGACTACGGTATCTTAGTAAATCACGCACCCTCCGACCGCGGCAGATCCTTGCCTCTAGCTAAATAGATAGATAGATTGATTGTGGGGTTTAACGCACCGACGCAACGCAGGCGATGAGGCGCGCCGTAGTGGAGGGCTCCAGATTAATTTTGACCACCTGGGGATCTTTATCGTGCGCCGAAATCTCGTACACACGGGCGTTTTTGCTTTTCGCCTCCATCAGAAAAGCGGCCGCCGCGGCCGGGAATCGAACCCGCGACTTCGTGCTCAGCAGCGCAACGCCTTAGCCACTGAGCCACCGCGGCGGGTCCTCTAGCTATATAACGACGCATTTAGTGGATACGCTGCTGCTTCAAAACATTTGTTAGAGACATGTATTGTGGCCCACAGGAGTAATTTGAGCGTGGTAATCACAGAAGTTTCCATGGAGCTATTCGCTACTAGTGTATTGTATGTAGTGCTAGCAGGCAATAGGTCAATCCGTGTAATCATAGAAACAGCGAGTAGAAAAGGACGCAATCGAAAAATGATATTGAGGAGTGTAATAAGAGGACCCAATTGCATTACTGGCCACCTTTCTCTATATCTGCGCTGTCCGTACTGCGATAGACTTTGAAGAGACTACATCAAACGCCGCGTTCAGATGCTCCCGACAGTACACCTCACAGAAGTATGCAAGGAAACGCCGCAACACCACGCGGCAGAAGCGCTTTCCCAGTAGCCACAGCTAAGAGACTTGCAGCCCACTGTACACCTTTACAATCAAAACCACTTACACGCCGCCATTTTGGACTGTTTCATGTGTGTGCATAAAATGTGCTAAGAGAGTCACTTAAGAGATCATCTGCACACGCTCCCAACAGTCCAGAAAGGAGGTGGTTTTACTTTGTTTTTCTGAAGTACAAAGGTGTATACCGAAATGATTGTTTACATAATCTTCTGGTAACGGCGATATTATATCCGTGGAAGATAGCGTATTCATGGTAGATCTACCATCAAGGAGGAATGCTAAGGTTGTACTATCTCATTCTCACACGAAGAGGTCTTAAGTGCCATTCTGAAATTCCTTCATATTATTCTGCATTGTTTAAGCACACTCCAATTTATTACGCCGATTATTTGATCCAGGACATCACATATCCCTCAAGCACAAATGTTTAGTTGGAATACTAAATTTAAGGAGGTCGGAATAAAACATACCCACGTTTGGCTTTTGTAATGCAAGCGATTGGTTTTTTATATGGTTCTAAAGAAGCCATTTGAGCCAGTAAACCAAAACAAAGGTATTATGAAATAGTAATTAAGGCCACTTTAACTCAGAAGCGGGGATTAACCAACAGGTCACCAAACAATTATTCTGAAATGTCTCTAAAGTGGACATTTTTCTGCAGAAATTCCGTCTGCGTCAGCAGATATTAAGAAACACACGGATGTAGGGTCGTCATTAAATGTCACTATCATTCTAATAGCTGCCGCTACGGCTGTCTTGCTCGAATAGCCAGCAGCTAGCCGTTTCCTTTGCGGTGTAAGTTTCTTAGAGCAATCTCGCAGCTGTGGTGTGAGCCTTGGGAAATCGACAGTAGCCTGCGAAAGGATGTTGGTACTAACAACATGGCAACGATTGCACAATACAAAATGTGGCATAAAAATCGGAGGTTGCAGTTCTTTCACGAAGAAATTATCATTTCGTGTTTTGTTTAAGCGTGGATTTTCCCAATGGGAAGTAGCGTCAAGCAACAAAACGTTGCGCATCTGATTCATGATTTAGAAATTATCATTTCGTGTTTTGTTTAAGCGTGGATTTTCCCAATGGGAAGTAGCGTCAAGCAACAAAACGTTGCGCATCTGATTCATGATTTAGAAATTATCATTTCGTGTTTTGTTTAAGCGTGGATTTTCCCAATGGGAAGTAGCGTCAAGCAACAAAACGTCGCGCATCTGATTCATGATTTAGAAATTATCATTTCGTGTTTTGTTTAAGCGTGGATTTTCCCAATGGGAAGTAGCGTCAAGCAACAAAACGTCGCGCATCTGATTCATGATTTAGAAATTATCATTTCGTGTTTTGTTTAAGCGTGGATTTTCCCAATGGGAAGTAGCGTCAAGCAACAAAACGTTGCGCATCTGATTCATGATTTAGAAATTATCATTTCGTGTTTTGTTTAAGCGTGGATTTTCCCAATGGGAAGTAGCGTCAAGCAACAAAACGTTGCGCATCTGATTCATGATTTAGAAATTATCATTTCGTGTTTTGTTTAAGCGTGGATTTTCCCAATGGGAAGTAGCGTCAAGCAACAAAACGTCGCGCATCTGATTCATGATTTAGAAATTATCATTTCGTGTTTTGTTTAAGCGTGGATTTTCCAATGGGAAGTAGCGTCAAGCAACAAAACGTTGCGCATCTGATTCATGATTTAGAAATTATCATTTCGTGTTTTGTTTAAGCGTGGATTTTCCCAATGGGAAGTAGCGTCAAGCAACAAAACAGTCGCGCATCTGATTCATGATTTAGAAATGATCATTTCGTGTTTTGTTTAAGCGTGGATTTTCCCAATGGGAAGTAGCGTCAAGCAACAAAACGTCGCGCATCTGATTCATGATTTAGAAATTATCATTTCGTGTTTTGTTTAAGCGTGGATTTTCCCAATGAGAAGTAGCGTCAAGCAACAAAACGTCGCGCATCTGATTCATGATTTAGAAATTATCATTTCGTGTTTTGTTTAAGCGTGGATTTTCCAATGGGAAGTAGCGTCAAGCAACAAACGTTGCGCATCTGATTCATGATTTAGAAATTATCATTTCGTGTTTTGTTTAAGCGTGGATTTTCCCAATGGGAAGTAGCGTCAAGCAACAAAACGTCGCGCATCTGATTCATGATTTAGAAATTATCATTTCGTGTTTTGTTTAAGCGTGGATTTTCCCAATGGGAAGTAGCGTCAAGCAACAAAACGTTGCGCATCTGATTCATGATTTAGAAATTATCATTTCGTGTTTTGTTTAAGCGTGGATTTTCCCAATGGGAAGTAGCGTCAAGCAACAAAACATCGCGCATCTGATTCATGATTTAGAAATATCAATTTCGTGTTTTGTTTAAGCGTGGATTTTCCCAATGGGAAGTAGCGTCAAGCAACAAAACGTCGCGCATCTGATTCATGATTTAGAAATTATCATTTCGTGTTTTGTTTAAGCGTGGATTTTCCCAATGGGAAGTAGCATCAAGCAACAAAACGTCGCGCATCTGATTCATGATTTAGAAATTATCATTTCGTGTTTTGTTTAAGCGTGGATTTTCCCAATGGGAAGTAGCGTCAAGCAACAAAACGTGCGCATCTGATTCATGATTTAAAAATTATCATTTCGTGTTTTGTTTAAGCGTGGATTTTCCCAATGGGAAGTAGCGTCAAGCAACAAAACGTCGCGCATCTGATTCATGATTTAGAAATTATCATTTCGTGTTTTGTTTAAGCGTGGATTTTCCCAATGGAAGTAGCGTCAAGCAACAAAACGTTGCGCATCTGATTCATGATTTAGAAATTATCATTCGTGTTTTTGTTTAAGCGTGGATTTTCCA
>NW_027526407.1:20617684-20674965 GCF_048455015.1 Haemaphysalis longicornis | reverse complement strand
ACATGAGTCGGGAGAACGGCTACAACGGAGGTCACGTAATCAACGTTGCATCGATGTCAAGTGATTCCTTTTTTCTTTAGTTTCTCTCTACTTATAACTGCGAGCACATTTGTTGACTAACTCATTCCAATAGAGGAACGTAGTTTACAGAAGCCGCAATCCCAGAACTGGAAAAATGTTTTCAAGAGACCTTGCAACACTTTTTAACAACAGAGCTGCGTAGGCTTTTTGTCATGCTGTCGCACGTTCCCATAAAACAGCTCTTCCGAGCGCACGTAAACGTGTGCCGCGTGAGGAGAGCCCGGCGTCGGCCAGCTTGACTTTCAACTACTCTCTGCCCATCGGGCGGTTCCGAACAGTTCACGTGCGTTCGCTACTGAAGTGGGGACCAGAGACGCGTAGTTCGGGCTACGGCCGCCGAGTTCGCAATCCTGGTTCCCTGGGTTCTACCACATGCAAACGCGGTCCACTGTGAGATAGAATTAAAAGCCTGCGGACGAAACGATCCTGGCGTGCCAGTCCTGGAGAACGTTCAGCGGAAAGTTCGGAAATCTATGTGAGGGGCAATAGCTGGGTGTCCGGCGAAGGGAGAGGGCCTCGTTTTTCCTGCTTTGCTCCAGGAGGGCAAACGCCGCCTTTTTTTTTCTTTTCCTTAAATCAAAATTGCTTTAGGAATATAGTCAATAAGCAGTACTTAGTACTTTTTATTGTCCTTAGTGCTTAGTATTCATAGGACTGTTGCTAATTCGCAGTGCTTATGCAAGTACTTGCGCTTAGTAGTTAGTACTAATTTTGGTGCCTATACGCCTCGACCTTCGCAATGGCTGCGCCGCCTGCAGCGCCTCTCCACGGTATTCATTGGATGAGCGCTGCGTGGCTGATACGGGCTCATACAGTGCTTTGGTTCTCTTCCGCTTATTGTTGCCTTACCGCGACCTCCGTTACTTGTTGCGGTGACGTCGTAAGGAAAGTGTGCGTGTAGGGCACTTCAAAAACAGCTTCGTATTGATAGAGTGCCCTAACGCCAACAAGAGCTACCCGTTGACGCGATTCTGTGCGTTTCATGGTCGCTCTCACGTACGTCGGCGACGGCGGCAGCACATCACCACTGTCATCCCCGAATACGTCTGCAAAAGTGAATTCTATTGTCGCTGCGTTAAGACCTCGCACGCAGCGTTGAGAGGGGTGTTTCGTTTTGCAGTGCGGACAACGAATGCGGCTTTGTTTTGAATATATACGTCGTACAAAATATGATTCTTCGATGCAATTACCCAATTCCTGACAGTAACGTGTGCCTTTTATGGGAATTTAAGCCAAGCGAGAAGGTTAGCAAAAACCACGCAAAGTTACAGAAACAACAAAAAATCAAATGGTCTGCAAGTCCATAAGAAACAGAATACCTCGTACTCGAATGAAAAAACCCAGTGCTGCTTCCCAAATGCTATAGATGTGCGTGTGGTAGGGCTGACCAGGCCAACTAGATTCGAAATGCGCGTTTATTTCACCAGACATAAGGGGGTGGGGGGAGAGGGGGGCGCTCATCTATCGCTGTGTCCGAATGTGGAGCGAAATCAAGGAATGAAGGTTTTAGTAATCATGCACACACGCTGCTCGTGCACTTTCATTTTTTTCTTGATTTCAACAAACAGCTGATCATTCGGCGGGCGCATTTTTTTGCGGTATACAGGGTAGACAGTTCACAAGCGACAGAAGCTGCTGTTGGAAGAGTGCGGCATCTGTTAAGGCATTATGGTTTCAGTTTGTGAAATATTGTGCAGGCTCTCTGTGTCATATAATGTTTCGAAAAGGCATTTATCGCGGACGCGGATTGCCTAATCAGCCCGTCCCCGCGCTGCACACGGATTATGTATGAATGTTTGTGAGCACTCGCCTCACCACAAGACGACCCAACATTAAATTTTTGTCGGATGCTGATTCCACAGTATAATTTTACATTAAACATAGCACTTATTTCGAAGAATGTACCTGAAATTCATACAGCATTGGCTTATCCAGAGTAGCGATCAATATCTGATGTATGATATTGGCAAGCATAACTGGAGTGCTGTCAAGTATGAGTGCTCCGCTAGAATGCGTAGGCACAGCAAACCAATATACTTCGTAGTGTATAGCAGCAGCATGGCCATCTCAGGAAACATTGCTTAAGGGGACACTGTTAGTACATTTCAGGGCAGTGGACTGACTATCAGCTTCATGCATATGCTGGTTTCTTGAAGCCGTCCTAGGAAACACACCTGGCGCCTAAATAGACCGAATGTACCACGCGAAGATCACGTGAGAAATGTTTATACTCCCCTTAAAAACACCACCTTTGATGGCGGAGTAACTGCTTCACACAAATATCTATTTAAATGCTTACAAATGGTAAATGTCAGTCGTGAACGTGCAGCAAAAGCAGCGGTGACAGAGGTGATTGGCGTAGCCTCCCGCGGCTGCTTTCAAAACGGGCCGCTAGGGGGTTTCAATGGCGCACCAACAGGCAGTACTCGAGGCGTATAATTGGCACTTAGTATTGGTAGTTATCATACAGTAGTCAGAATTGAGTTCCTTGAGGTCGCGAAAAAACATAGAGAAAAAATTGGCGCTGCTTCCACACGTGGTGCAAAGATGGAAAAACAGCGAAGCTGGCTGCTCCTCTGAACTCATTCTTGGCTCGGCTAAGTTTATGTGGGGTTACGGTTGGAGCGTCGGCCGCGTTTTCCGCATGGTTATGCTTCGAGTCTCGACCAAATATTCTGCGTGGTTATGCGTCGAAACTCGGTCAAGTTGTCTGCGTTGGGTCGTCATTAGCTCCCGCAAAAGTATGTACCATGTACACGAGCTCTTAAATACTGCATTTCTGCAACTAGCTGACTTTTATCCAAAGCTTCAGTGACGAAATATTCGGAATTGGAGCCAAGTTGTCACACTTGTTCTCAAGCAGCGGCGCGGCGATTTTCGCGTCGTACTTCTTTCTCGGGAGTAGCAGTCTTCGGTCGCTCCAAAGCTCCCTTCGTGACTGGCAGGCCCGGATCAATTTGTCCGCAAGCTTTTACATGTCTCACAAAGTGGACCGCGTTAGTACGCGCTAAAACTCGCGGGAACCGGCTTTGGAAACTTGGCGACTGTAGCGCGAGCTTTTATTTGCTTCCCACTTGAGGCGCGAATGCACGTAAACTGGCGCGAAGACTAGTACGCGAGAGGTCATGCCGCGAGCTCTGGGCAGAATGTTCTCGAACGTCGTGCCGTGCCGGCGTGGCAAGGACGTCGCAGCTACGAGGGGCTTGGCTCTATCGACGCGGCTGGGCGAAGGTCATGCCGGTCATCTCCCTCTAAAGGAGTAGTTTTAAATGCAGAGCATTTCAGTAACTCACGATGTCACCCGCGTTGGCGTCCGTAGTCCGCACGCTCACTGCGCATGCGCGTCGAGTCGAGGCGAAAGCGAACACTCTCTCGCGAGGGGCATTGGATTGGATTCGAACACTCTCTCGCGAGGGCATTAGATTGGATTCGATTGGATTGGCTTGGCTTGGCTTGGCTTGGCTTGGATTTGGATTGGATTAGATTGGATTAAAGTGGATTTTGTTGGATTGTGTTGCGTCATAGCCGCGGCACGTTGCGTCATAGCCGCGGCAGACGCGCTGGGGCCGGCGCACGTGCAGTACTCTCTCTTCCGCGGTTTCCTCTCCTTCGGGCGCGCTGCGCATATAACCGGTGTGCCGTTCTCCGGCGAAGCAACGTCCGCGCTTGGCTCAAACACCTACGGTCCTCGCCGCTTTACAAGTACGCCAACGTCGTCAAGTGGGACCGGCTTACGCAGTCCCTTCAACGTATATAAGCGGCGGAGCACGCGTTCGGAATTCAGTCAAGGGTGTCTTTGCTTGGCTTTCGCTTGACGTGATGCTTTGCTTGCCTCGAGTAGATGCGACGCATTTACTCGAGTTCCCCCCGTGGGAAGATGCGGGCGGCTTTTTTCTTAGTATTTTTGCTAACACCAATGTACCTAACACAAGCTTAAACAACTCTGCTGTTAGGAATTACTGCTCTTCGCCCACCAGATAACGCGTTGGCTTGGCCACACGATTTTTTGCTCTTTCTCGGTATGAGCATTGTTCTCCCCCTTGATTGACGTCACCCGTTTAGTTCAGTTCAGTTAGTTTATTTAACCAAACCATGTCTCGGGAGTAGAGGCAAATGTAGATAACTCTGCCTGACGGCGGCCATCAACCCATGACATGTAACATTGCAACATTGCACAGCAACGGTAAGAAATAAAAACATGACAACTAGCTATACAAAGGTAATATAGAAAAAAACAAGATTATAGATTTTTCCAAATAATACAGTAGCAATTACAATAGGCCCACAACACAAATAATTACAAACTACACAGAGTAACGCTACACAATTCCACACTTAATTGCAATAAAATGCAAGAAAACCGAGATTGTACATTTATCAAAAGTAATACAGCAGCAAGCTCAACACGCGCACAATAAAAATTATAACAAACTACAGAGAGTAGCGCTATACAAACTATACGGAGTAGTGCTACAGAATTCTGGACATTAAGTAATGTTTAATTTTTTTCTTTAGCGCGAGCCAAGTCGTGGTGTGTGGCAGTAATTCTGCGACAGCTGTGTGCCTATTTAGATAGGTAGGAATTTGGTGGTCTTATTTTTGCATACCATAGTTTGGTCGGATCATTGGTGTGCTAAAACAACTCGGCCGAAGATCGTAATGCACATTTACTGGTATACTGGTATATTGGTATTGTTCTAAAAATATTGAGTTCTTTGATATTTCCCTACAAATATAAAGACTAAGCTTAAGGTCAAACAACTGATGTATTGTAAGAATACCGTGCTGCAGAAATAACGGGGCAGAGTGGTGCGTACTAGGTACATTCTCAATGCAGCGAAGAGCTCTTTTTATGTAGTACTAGAAGTCTGTTTATAATTAGTTGCCGTCGTGCTTCCCCATACTAAAAGACAGTAATGAAGATGAGGCTGCACTAGCGTGTAGTAGATTTGTCGCATGAGCGAGACCGGGACCAGACACCTAATTTTATAAAGCAAACCAACCGACCGTGACACAACGGCGTGTACCTTACTAATGTAACGAGGCTAACTGAGGTTTTTATCAAAAAAAATTCCTAGAACTTTAAAAACGGGCACCTGTTCGATAGATGTGTTCCAAAATTCTACCGAAGGGTCATAATCAGCTAGCTTGTTTCTGGGTTTAAAAACAACATATTTTGTTTTTTCTGACGTTTAATTCAAGTTTGTTTAGGGTCAACCACTTTGATAGCTCAATGAGCCAGTTAATAACAGATGTTTCTAAGTTACGCAAAGACAGACCAGAAGAATACACACTAGTATCATCGGCATAGAGCGTAATAACAGGAGTGGAAGGAATATGTACAAGCGTAATAAAAGGAGTGGAAGGAATATGTACAATGTCATAATGTGTAAAATAAACAGCATTGGGCTCAAAATTGAACCTTGAGGGACACCACAGGAAATACCTTTCGTCGACGATCGGTAGCCATTGAGGTAAGCGTAAGGGTAAGGTAAAGGGTAAGCGTTCGGATAAGTAATTACGGAGCAAACTTAAGGCGACACCTCGAATCCCATAGAAGGGAAGCTTACCGAACAATATGCCATGCTTAAGGATTCAAATGCCTTTCTGAAATCTAGAAAAAGTCCAACGGTACATTCTTTATTTTCAAAACTATTTAGTATTCTTTTTTTAATATTAAACAATACCATTTCGGTGGAACAATTTTTATGGAAGCCAGATTGTTGATCCACATCACGGCTACATCATGGCTCCTGGGCGGCTTCCTTTCAGTCGAAGGTATAAGCATGCTAGATAGCGACCTAATAGAAAACCGTAACAAAAGCAAAGCAGCAACTTTAAGGTGCATCTGCTGCGGCGCCCAAATCACACAGTATCGCTCTGTGCTGGCGATAACTGCTATATTCCCAATACAGTCAGAGCTGAAGGAATGAGTGAAAGCGTTCATCCACAGTGTTGTAGGCTCTCTTTAAATGTAGGTATTATACTCTGCTGAATGGCAAAATTCCTGCGCCAGTGCTTTTTGACAGAGTAACGTAGCAGGTAGAAATTTTTCTAGAATTTTTGCGTTACACCGTCAATGTGTTTAGCTCCTATTTTAGGCGCTAGAAATGAAACAATCACTCCTAGGCGCTTGAACAACGCTTCAAAGGGAATCACCTATCCTGTATCACAGATCCATACGAGGTGGTTGAGTGGCACTCTGAACGCACCTAATACTCATACCATTCACCACCGTATTCGTCCAATACCCCCCATTTTTCCCTGTGCTCTCCCTCTCCCAGTGCTTAGTAATTGGTCGTAACGCTTCGTCATGACAACCTCTCTTTCATTCCATTAACTTTTGCTTCAATCTTTTTTTTAGTCGTGCACCCCATGCCCTGCGCACCAGACTACACGGCCTCGAAGTGCGCCGTTTTCGGCATGACAAGGAGCTTTGGGGTAACGATTTTTGTCATTCTGAACTCCCGCACATTTAGAGTTTACCATTTTGAACCCATTGTTGTTTGTGGTACTGAAGAAACCACTACATGCTGAGTGTGTAAGCTACGCGGGATTTTGTGGCAACATAAAAGAAGCACGAAAAAAAAAACAAAGCCGTAAAAGCAAAAGCTCAAATTCCCTCTCCTATTTTAAAATGGGCACCAATTCCTTACCCGTCGGTACCAGTGTCATAGACGCCTGCAATCAACATTCGTAAAGGGAACTCATAAGTAGTAAAAAGGAATTCCATTGGCAAATTTGATGCCATATGCAAATTTACAGAGGGCTGCAGCTTGCTTTTACAACACATGAACGCAACGACAATCAGATCATTTTCTTGCGACAGTACTTGAACCACTCTGTGCTTTTCGCGTCTTGTAATTTGAAGCGTTCCTCTCTTTCTCCCCAAGAAAAAAGAAAATTGCGGAGTGCTAAAATGACTTGTTTCCGCATATCCGCTTTACGTATGCAGTAAGTAGGACCCGTTATGAACACTGGGAATAAAACCGGCCGTGTATAGGCACCGGACACTGACGTTTGCCCGCAATTGCAGCGCCGCCTCTCACCACCGCTTAGCAACTTTGGGTCGGTGGATGTCGCGACCGACCGTTCAGTGTACGCGAAAACGCGCGCTGCTCTCGGTTCGACGCTGTGTAGTGGAAGTTTTTTAGTGGTAATAGGAAAGTTGCAGTGTCCGAAAGGATCAAAATGGTGCGAGAAATAATTCATGGCAGCGCCGCTTCTGCTGCGTGGAAAACTGCCACAATCGCGAAGGGCAGCCTGGTATCGTTCTGTACAGTTTTCCCCGCGCACCCGTTGTAGAATGAATGTCGCAAGAACTGGATTTCTGCAGTACGAAGAGTCAAGTAAGAAAGCTCGTCCAGTCTACTGTGCTTTTCTGTCCTCGTCCTTTGCACTCTTTTAAATTTTTTGAAGCCACGAGCCAACGCGCCCTACAAAGCATTCTATTATGACACTTTTTGTGAGTGGAAGAGGTGAAATTGTGAGTACGATTGCTATTTATAAGCAGCGCAGACGCGAAGGGCCGTAAAACTAAAATGTTTGCTTTCAGTCTTTCATACACATCTCTGACTGCAATAGTTGTGAATCGCATGCGTTAGTATTTGACATGCATGACACAAGGTATACGGCTTCTGCAACTATCGTTTTATCAGCCGTAAGACCTTATTTTTAGCGACATTGCCGGCACCGAATTGACGCGAAAAGGCGGCACAAGAATATGCTCACAGTACTTCGCGGGTGGTGCCGAAAGCAATGTCAAGCCACATCCCGCCTAGTGCCTTATTTGGTTCCCCGAAGCGTACGCAATTCGGCCACGCATTCCAAGCGAGAGCGTGGCATGCTATCAAAGGCACCGTGGCACTTACACGTTCTATTTGAATCCTTTAATGCATTTTGCGTAGTCGAAAAGTTTACATTATTTTTAAGCAGAGGAGGGCCGGCAGGAGGAAATACCTTTATGGATAATTCTGAACGGCCTGAAAAAATTGTATGACAGTTACCGCTAACACGACTCTAACATCACTGACAAGAAAGAAGCGGAAACTCAGCGGAATCTTCGTCAACACAACAAGCACCTCTACTGTATCGGCAGATTTCACACTGGGTGGAACTGGGCTTACTTTTTCATCAGTTAATAACGCTTAGAATGCTTTGTTAATCGTGGCAACACCAACCGAACTGAAGAAGGGCCACATAAAAAGTAAATGTAGTGTAGTTGCGCGAACAGAGAAAACAACAACACAAACACGCCCCTGTCGTGGAGCGCTGTTGTATACGCTGTATCACTTCATTATGCCATGGTACACAAAAAACGTGGTACTGTCCTGGAGAGAAGCGCTGTAGATACGCATCCCTTGCTGAGAATGGCACTTCGCAACGATGTCTATCCCGTAAATGTCTTCCACGGCGAACACGCTCCCGGCAACATACAATATCTGCCCCTTCTCGCGTACGCAAGGCCGAAAGTAGTAGTCCAGCCCCTTAATTGTCCGGAAACCGCCAAAAAGCACTTGAAACATGGGGAAACTATTCACCAGAACAGTTTTCCAGGCTTTCAAAAACGGTCTCACAATCGCAAAAAACAAACAACAAAGAGGCGTCGCACATATGAACGCGCGCCCGCCGTCTGTATCTCACAGACCCAAAGTTTTTTAAGCTTCCTCGGGGTGGCGCTGGGTGTACTTATTCGTCGCGCTTTCTGAGCAGTGACCTGTCCCTGTATAAAGAGAACGTGCGTCAAACAGCAGTGATGGAAATATTGTGCACTCGCTGATTGTAATACGGCGTCAAAGATGCAAGAGAAACAATATTTTGGGCTGACCTTATCAAGCAACACACATCTTCGGAAGCTAGATAAGTCCGGGAACAAGCATGTCTCCCAACGTATTCCTAGGCAAACGTTGTCGTAGTGAGGTCGTAATTATTAGAGGGGGAGCAATAACTCTTGATAAGCGAAACGGAATTTTGAGGAAAGTGTAGTCTGCCTACTATGTCTAGGGCAAGAACAAATCTGGTACCAGCTACGGATCACAGCTTCGTGCGCGACGAAGATTGAAGAAAAACATTTTCGTTACTCAGATTAACTGTCTTACTCTATTAAGTGCAATGACAAGATTTTCTACTGTTCTAGACCGGCCTATATTACAACCGAAGTGGAGTCCGCGTCAACTGCCTGTGTCCCGGAGCAATGAAAACGCAGCTCTTCTACGATCTCTTGGATAACCTCAGAGCATCGGACAAAACTGCGAAACTTGTTGAAGAATACGACAAAGAGACTATAACGTGAGTAAGCAGAAAATTTACTGGAAAACAGTACAACTGGTGTTAACTATCCCAGTACTTTCTTTTGCGCAAAGTCCTGCCAGCGGTGCTAACAAGCTGTCTTAAAATTTTTTGAAGAAAAAGACATTCCATAATTATTTCGGCTGTTCCTTGCAAATATACCTCAAATAACTGTTCTTTTTTCTGTCGGTATCCTAAGAGGAGGAATTTACTTTATAACAAACCGCAAAGATCACTGCAGGCGTTGCCTTTTGGGCGGTCCCTACACCCAGACTAGACGTCATAGGGTAGAACGATTGGCCGGCGGTGACCCTCTGTATTTGAGTCATTGGTGGCCGTTTGGGAGGCTGTGAGGTGGTATCATAATCATGGGTGCCGTTCATAATCATGGGTTGTTGGGTGTTATGTCAGGCATAGACCTGTGATAGACGATGATTCGGGCCTGTTGACAGTTGGAGCATGCGGGTGAAGGTGTCAGGGTCAATTCGGACTGCCTTTTTTATTTACATAGTTTTCTTCATTGCTTATTGAATGTCACGTTTGTGGGTCATTATTACTCGGCGAATGAGACAGCGTGACAAAAAAGGCACACTAGACATAAAAAAAACTTCTGCTTACGCTGCTGCAAATTGTTTTAAGACCTTTATTCACATAGGGGGAGGCTCTGGGCAGTGTGGAAAAAGGGAGGATGTAGCTTGAGTTCATGCTGTTGGGATCTGATTTATCGGCCTTGAGAGTGGTGTAAGTGAGGGATTAAACACAAAACTACCAGTTTTTACTCGACTCGTAGAAATGCACATTGAAATATCAGAAGGTGAAATCTGGAGGTTACAAACAAAAAGAAGGAAGGACGGAGTACAGTGTTCTATAAAGCTGGATTGTCAGGGCATCGATATGGGCTAGTTAGGAGTTACGGTATCGTACCAATATTACATAGCGAACGGGACAACGGGACAGAATAGGCACACAGGAGAGGTAAATTGGCGTAGGAGGTAGAACCTGGATGGCGTCGCGTGGACAGTGGTGTGTAGCAGAGGCCGCTTTACTTGTTCCCTTTATCAAGCGTATGACGGTGATAGAGGCGCTGTTTCTCCCGCTAGTACGTGGGAATATTTTTTCTATGTGGTGAGTGGGATGGGTGGGTCCCGTTGCTTTTTATTTTGGTGCACAGCTCTTCTTCAGCGCCCGCTCCTGTGGCTTCGCATCGTCCGTCGCCGTCGGACTCGTCGTAACTGAGCCAACCAATAGGAAACGCCGAGGCGGAAAATATGGGGGAAGTGTTAAGGGAAAGGAGTAATGCCGAAGCCCAGAGAGACATGAGCGGTGACGGTGACGCACTGTGAGATAGCGCCACAGTAGCGCGCGCCATCGTTGGTTCTGCGGTGACGTGATCCGTTTCAGAGACGCAGCAACTATGCGCCGTCTCTGCGAAGACTGCAATTCGTGCAGCGCTCAAGTTTCGCATTAGGGAGCATCGTAATCGCCAGCCAATATTTTGTCCCCTATAATGGTGACATGGGCTTCAATTTCATGGCGTGACTCGTGATAGGTTTGGGCATAACCTCGCACTAAGCTCTAAACATGAGACGGATTCCATGTATGCTGATAGCCCACTTCCCTCCTTTGTGTGTGGGGTAGGTGTCGAGGATGTAATGAACCTCTAAGAAACTGATAACATGTGAGTGTGCTCGGAAGGTCTCTTGACATCGGTTCACGATGCAACAAATGTCAAAAGTACTGAGTGTTATCCAGAACAATAGCCACCTGGCCTCAAGTCTTGGTTGCCTGTTTTACTATATTGGGGAGTAGAGCTGTAACTTGACGGTTGTTTTCACGAATGAATGCCACAGGTACCACTTCAGCGGCCCTTACAACGGCTGCATCAGTGTATGCTACTCTGTTGGAAGTTATGTACTGGGAGTAGACAGGCTGATGATGATGATGACTGAAGAACCTTGCTAAGGGCTTTGGCGCGTGTTAAATTGCCTGACCTGGATTTTCGTAGGGTGCGCGGGTGATATTGTCTTGAATGCTTCCTCGACGTGGATGCGAGGGGTGGAGGTCGAATCCGATGGCCCTTCTTGTGCGTGCTTTTCCCAGTGTGACCATGGCTTGAATTGTGGGCCTCAAGCGATTGTGCGATGTTGTTTTGGGCGCAAATCTCAAGTGAGTTTTCGCGTGAATGACAAGGCGGAAATATTAGGTGTGTTTGGAGCTTTCTAGGTCCTATTAAAAACGACAGTCTTTCTTGGGCTACCTAAATCTAGAAATTTTGGTCTGTCTGTCTGACAGTCTGCCTGTCTCTCTGTGGCTCGATTCAGCCACCCGGCCAAAGTAAAACAATGCCTTCGTAATAGTCTTATATAGTCACAGCTACATCTACCCGGCTAAGTCCTGTGTAATGTTCATTCTTGTCAACATTGTTGAAGAAGAACAAGACATTACGCCAACATAATACAACAAATTAATACAGAAGTGATATTTGCAGGGTTCCTTTATAAAAATCATACATGCTTGACTTTTGCAAAATTAAATACTTCATCAACTGCAGAAAAAAAATTATTACGACGTCGTCTGCCGTCGCTCGCGCCACTATAGCTTCTGGCGCCATTTTAAGAAATAAACCGCCAACAGTTACGAAAGGTTCCACTAGATAGGTTACACGTTCTGCTTGAAACGCACGTGGAGTGGGGAAACGCGGTTCCCTAAACGTTGGAGTAGGCCGCCTCGATTCACGCGCGTCTTCACCGTACGGCCGCGTTGGCATCGAGACACCCGGTTTGGAGCAGTGGAACGCGGGATATTTAAAATGATTTAAGCGACCTTTTAGCGTCTACCTTGGCAGGAGCGCGACGCAAGAGGAACCACATGAAAGCTGAGCGGGAAACAACGGGAGGCATTTATTTGGAAAAAGTCGATAAAGACTATCGTCTTCTGGTGACATTTGCAACGAAAGGAGCAGATACGCGGTCAATTTTTAATTGCTCTTTTTCTGCTTTGGGTAGATTCGTGTAGGGAGCCACGCAGACGCCGTGATTTATGCAGGGATCCGACGAGTACACTAGTCTTTACAGGGCAATGGCCGAGATTTAGTAAAAACTTTTAATACTTGTTTAATTAACACAAAAATCGTTCCACCTTTTGGCTTTTCGGAGCCATCACGTCGGCTCTCAAACACCACGTTCCAACTCCGTCGTTCGAGTGCTGTCTCAGCGCGAGGGGTTGGTTGGAGCGGCTGGTTTCAACGGAGCGGGACGGCGAGGGGAATGGTCTAGCATACGTGACTCACCGCAGGTGGCAATGGCGTGAAGGGTTTGCCGCACATGTGACCTCATTGTACACGCGCATAGTGGGGCGGACACTAGTTCTCACCTACACGACATAAATAAAGTGCTCTCACGACGTGGGCGCCAGCGGTACCACTACAGATGGTAGTGTTATTCCAGCCGCCTAGATCTGGTCAAGCCCCCCTTGTTGACATGTAGCTGCAGAAAAAAGAAAGAAGCAACCATTCGTAGCCAGCATCACCAACTCTTTCGTCATCAACGGCACCTAAGCACTCATTATTTTGTTTCAGGACACGAGATGCGGCCCAAGGAGTCCTCAAGTTAATCAACGACCAACGCAACGGTTCTGCTCTCACGATGATGACAGCGACTGACGTCTCTTATTACGAGCCGTGAGATAGCCTTGCTCTGGTGCTATTTAGAACTTGGTTGAAAATGTCTATTTCATCAGGACAAAGTTACAAGCACAAATAAAGGCAGCATAATAGTCATGTACAGTTGCCAATTACAGCTTGCTGAATTTTCTCTTCCATTAATGATTTTCCTTCGCAGTGAACTCCGTACACTAGGCTAGTACCTGGCCAGAAAATTCATTCGCTTCGTTCAGCCAACAAGCCGTTTCTCAAACTTGCACGTCCACCCCACAACTGGTCAACACAACAAACATAAAAGCCACCGTCTTGAGACCCGCACAGCCCTTAATATACCTGTAAGCCACTTGCCATCTTCAGCAAACTCTACGTCACGTCTTTACAGTGGCGCACCATACTACATTGGGCAATCATCAATGCTTTAAAGGGCCCAGCAGCACTTACCACTGTATACTGGGAGTGTATTTTCGGGTTTATTGTCCCAGCAATCTCCACTCGCAAGAACTATAAAAATACGTTCACATATATCCCCGAAGCTAAGCGAGATAAAAAATAACGCATTATCGTTCCGTTTTCACTCAGCCGCGGATTACGCGGCAAAAGCCGTGTAGTCCATTAGACCAGTAGAAGGGGGCGGATCGTGGCGATTTTTTCGGCGGCCTTAGAGATATCACTGGCCGGGGAGTTTTCTCTTTTTTTGGCAACGTGGAAGAATCTAATTCTGGTTAAGTGCAACAAAAAGCAGGCATTGATGCCTGCTCGCAAGCACAAGCTGAGACTGGTAGGGTGTTTTTGAAACACGAAATGTTTTTTGTCGAATAGGCTTACTGAAAGGGAAGTATTGAGTCCGTCACACAACCTCCGCGAGCCCTAAAACACAAAAGAAAAGCTAAAACTGTTCGTACAGGTTCAGACAAAGAAGAGGTTGGTGCACAGCGCTGATGACGGTGGATCGCTGCAGCGAATGCGAAAAAGAAACCGTGAAGTTCACCTGACAAGCCCAAAAGACAGCCATCACTGTGATGACGTAATCACGGCGGTGCATAATGCTGGCAATTGAAGAGAGCGCGGCTGGTTTTCCCGTGTCTTCAACAACGATTTGCAAGCTTAGCGCTTCACGTGCCCGCGCAATATTTAACTGACGTATTTCTCGCCCGGTAATCTAGACATCGCGCAGGCTTCTTTGCACTGCTCAAAGCGTAGTGTAGAGTCCCTTGAAATGCGGAAGGCTTAACGAATTAGGCCTTGATGGGCCAACGGAGGCTAATAGCACTTTTACGCTGAAACAGCGCCACACCACTGATTCTAGAGGCGAGAGCTGAAAAACAGCTTAATCGCTGGAGCACTCCCATTACTCTCAGAATCGCCACGTATAGCACGCGAGTAAACCGAGGAAACCATAAAATTATCTGTAAAATACGAATGCTGCATAGCGCCTCAAACAGGCCATGGTGAGTTCGGGACGGCCTGAAGTCTTGTCAAAGTTTAATTATCCAGAAGAGGTTTCTGCAGCGCAAGTTGGACGCTGGATTGAGCAGAAGCCCAGAGGCATCTACGCAGCGCGTATAGCATAGCGGGTGCACAACCGCACCAACCACTTAAAGCTACCTACCGCTTGCGGATCACGTCACTCAGGTGAATTTTCCGGCTTTCAAGCACCACTGGAAAATACAAAACACATATTGACACATACAAATGAGCACATTGCATGCCTGACCAGGAATGACGCGCACCAATGAATATTGTCACAAAGCCAAAGAAGACGGAGCTGTATTATCAGTTTATCAGAGCGAACTTGGGCTCCTCTAACCACTCAAAGAAAACACAGAAGACAAAGTAGGAGTCAACGAAGTGACGTGCGCAGTCGAGTATCGGCGAATCGAATGCCGCGTCGTCCGCCCTGCGATTTTTTTTTTGTTTCGGCGCGATTGCCAGTCGAACAGCCGGATTACGCCGATTACACCGCAGACCAAAGAAGATTATTCCAAGCTAGTGACGATAGGGTAAAAAACTCTTCCCATGAAATGAGATAAACCGCGCTGTATAAAAAAAAGAATAGAACACGCTTCGCTGGGAACACAGAAAGCACAACCGGGCACAGCGAGGCGGTAAAAACAAAACGCGTAAGTAAACAAACCTAATGCGTGGTTGGCGGGTATAGGTGGCGAATTTAAAGTTGACATTGCAAAACACTACAAGAAGGATTGGTTCCTGACTTTTGTCTTGGGCAACTCTGTAATCGCACGCTACAAAGTCAGAAATCATCCAACCACGCAGTGCAGATCCCGTTTGTATGTGCTGTCGACTTCAAAGCAAATTTCTCTACATTTATACTTCCGCAATGATTCATTGCAAATGTCCCCTTAAGGTTCCAGTTAAATTTCGCCTCTCCATCTTCTTGGTGAACTGATGGAGGCGAAATAGTGATGTTCTTTTGATGCGCGAGCCGAGAGGACGATCTCGACTCGCTCCGATGACCGACGACCGATGCTTGGAGCGGGTGAGACATGAGGACTGCCTTCCTTGCTGGATATTAGGTTTATTTACATTATTTACATGACTCCACGTTTACATCACGTCAGAGTGACGGCTACATTGTCACTCTGACAGCAGCAGCCTGTTCGGCCGAGATCTATCCTGAACTAGGTCCCCTCTCGACCGACCCTCGACAAAACCCAACACTCCAGTTTTGATACGAAAAACCCCGCCTCCAAGAAGGGGGCGTACAAGAAAGAGAGAAAAAACCTTTCAAACAATTAATAGAAACCATTGATTGGCCACAGTAACCAGCCAATCACACACATGTCCTCACCTGCGGTCACGTGACCTAACCCTCTCTCTTATGCACTCAAAGTGCGTTTCCTACGCACGCTGTTACACCCGGCCAGAAAATACAGGACATCTGCGGCCTTAAGTGAACCATCCATTACGTTCAGCGAGCGGCATCTGCACAAACAACAGCCAAGCCGAGGGCCCGGAGCGGTCCTCGCGCGGCTGACCTCCCTCCGCGCGACGCCTCCCACGACGTCGGGCGTCTGCGCTCGCGGCGTGACAATGAGGGTTGCTAATTCCCTCCCAGAATAAAGGGGCGCCGCCGGCCACCTGAACAGACCACGGGGAGAGACGCTGCCAGCCGAGGCGACCATCGTCGAGGCGAACGACCCGTCGACGAAGAGCGCCCGCCGCCGGAGTCGAAGATTTTTCATACTTACACCGCGCGCGCTTTCAACACTAAGAGATACGATCATCCGGCCGCCCGTCAGCCTGTTATGCCGAATGACCCTGCCACCCTCGACGCGACAGAGGCACTCAGGCTAATCGCCCCCATCCTTTGACACACAAAAGGATGGGCACAACAGCTCTCCGCGGCTCCGAACTTGGCGTCCGCGCGGCCACATGAAAGGGACACGGGAAAGTAGCCACCAGCGGAGGCGACGCCAATACATGGGCCACCGGCGGCCTTCATTAATTACATGCGGAGCCCGAACTTAACACCTCCGCACTAAGAATGTTGTCCGTACACTAGCTGTACGTACAATATTATGAGTGCCTCTGTCGCGTCGAGGGTGGCAGGGTCATTCGGCATAACAGGCTGACGGGCGGCCGGATGATCGTATCTCTTAGTGTTGAAAGCGCGCGCGGTGTAAGTTTGAAAAATCTTCGACTCCGGCGGCGGGCGCTCTTCGTCGACGGGTCGTTCGCCTCGACGATGGTCGCCTCGGCTGGCAGCGTCTCTCCCCGTGGTCTGTTCAGGTGGCCGGCGGCGCCCCTTTAGTCTGGGAGGGAATTAGCAACCCTCATTGTCACGCCGCGAGCGCAGACGCCCGACGTGACAATGAGGGTTGCTAATTCACATTAAAGTTAAATTTCGCCTCTCCATCTTCTTGGCGAACTGATGGAGACGAAATAGTGATGTTCTTTTGATGCGCGAGCCGAGAGGACGATCTCGACTCGCTCCGATGACCGACGAGCGATGCTTGGAGCGGGTGAGGGATGAGGACTGCCTTCCTTGCTAGATATTAGGTTTATTTACATTATTTACAAAACGCCAACTTTACATCAGGTCAGAGTGACGGTTACATTGTCACTCTGACCGCAGCAGCCTGTTCGGCCGAGATCTATACTAAACTAGATCCCCTCTCGACCGACCCACGACAAACCCCAACACTCCGGTTTTGATAGCAAAAACCCCGCCTCCAAAAAGGGGGCGTTCAAGAAAGAGAGAAAAAAATCTTTCAAAACAATTATTACAAACCATTGATTGGCCACAGTAACCAGCCAATCACACACATGTCCTCACCTGCGGTCACGTGACCTAACCCTCTCTCTTATGCACTCAAAGTGCGTTTCCTACGCACGCTGTTACACCCGGCCAGAAAATACAGGACATCTGCGGCCTTAAGTGAACCATCCATTACGTTAAGCGGGCGGCATCCGCACAAACAACAACCAAGCCCAGGGCCCGGAGCGGTCCCCGAGCGGCTGACCTCCCTCCGCGCGACGCCTCCCACGACGTGGGACGTCTGCACGCGCGGCGTGACAATGAGGGTTGCTAATTCCCTCCCAGACTAAAGGGGCGCCGCCGGCCACCTTAACAGACCACGGGGAGAGACGCTGCCAGCCGAGGCGACCATCGTCGAGGCGAACGACCCGTCGACTAAGAGCGCCCGCCGCCGGAGTCGAAGATTTTCCAAACTTACACCGCGCGCGCTTTCAACACTAAGAGATACGATCATCTGGCCGCCCGTCAGCTTGTTATGCCGAATGACCCTGCCACCCTCGACGCGACAGAGGCACTCAGGCTAATCGCCCCCATCCTTTGACACACAAAAGGACGGGCACAACAGCTCTCCGCGGCTCCGAACTTGGCGTCCGCGCGGCTACATGAAAGGGACACTGAATAGCCGCAACCAGCGTACGCGACGCCGAACATGAGCCACCGGCGGCTTTCCTTAATTAAATGAGGAGCCCGAACATAACACCTCCGCACTAAGAATGTTGTCCGTACACTAGCTGTACGTACAACATTAACTCTCACTGCACGTTATGTCTTACTGCAGAGCCAGAACTAAAAAAAACACTCAAGCCGTTACGCGAGTACAATACAAAGTACAATACAGTACAACAATACAAAATTAACCCGGTACGCACCAACCCAACCAGCACAAAGCGCCGGCACACTGCACCAAAAACGGATACAACACGGCATACTCAGTGCCTTGGCCTAGCCATGGCTTGCGCAACATCAAACAATAAACGAAGACGCTCAACTACAGGGCCCGTGAGAACAAACTCGTGGCACCCTCTACCATTAAAGGCAACCAACCCCACGAAGGGTATAAATGTTACAACTTGACAACTGGATGAATGACACCATCCATCCTTAACCGTTCAGCGCATGTAGAAACATTCTTTCACTCTAATGAAAGAAAAAAAACAACACCCGAACAAAACCCAAACGTACCAAAAGAGGCTACTCCTGTACAAATAAAAAAAACGTTTAAGGAAGTTCAGCGCCTCTTCACGCACTCGCAGACGCCTGTTCTTTCAGAATGCACCAGATTGTTCATCCCGGTTGCGGTTCATTTGCTGTCCACATGCGATGTTCTGAAAGTTCACTTTTCAGCACTTCAGACACTAGTTCGCACGCAGGCGCCACAAGTGGGCCCTACCTGCACATTCCATGGCCCACCATGACCATATGCCAACGAGCGCAAATAAAGGAAGGCACTCGCTATTGTACCCCAAAGGTAAACTCCCTACCGTGCTGTAACAGCGGCTCTACTCCTCAGGAAGACAGCGTTAAGACCGCCAGGCTGCGCTTCTCGCAAATCACACGACTTACGACAGCTGAACGCAACCTACACATGCACAATAAAAAAAAACTAAAATCAAGGGGGAGAACTACAATACAGGTAAAACTAAGAATAACGCTCGTCGGAGCGAACCCTACACATAAAAAAACAGCAGAAAAAAAACGCAAAACGCCAACCACTAAGTGTGCGGCAAACAACACTGAACCGTCCCTGTCTCGCACTGCACACTATTCAGCGCCAACGCCCCTTTCCGCGGCGGCACACACCGACCGTCGCACGGAAGCTGATTCCGTGTTGTGCGCCACCAGCTGATCCTACACGAACCCTGGTTCGGCTCGCGGTGTCCTGTGCTCCCGGGAGAGAAGGAACACCCTACTCGGCGGTAGCGCGTACGACGATGTCGCACCTGCGCCGCCCAACCTGCCCCCGCGTCCCGCGTTCTCGCGCCCGTCGGAATCGACCTACGCGCAAGACGCCGCGGGCCGCCTGCACATTCCTGCTTCGCGCACGCAGGCTCAACAATTAGGCCCGCCGTTCCGCTGCCCTCAGATGACGGCTGTGCTACCTCCGCCTCCTCCGAGATGACCATGCCTTCGACAGATTCGCTCGATCTCGGAATTAGCTCATCCACGAGGGGCTCCTCGCGGTCGGCCGCGGGGTCTATGTCGGCGCATGGGGCGGAGCTACTCTCCCTATCCTGTGGCGTTCGAAACGCCCATGATGGAACGAACACTGTGAAGACATTGGTGTCTTCTTCGAGATTACCGATCCTGCGGAGCTTCGCTTTCTCATAAGCGATCTCCGCTCTCCCTTGGGCTAACTGAGCGCTAAGCTCTTCAGCTGTCCATTCGGACCAGCTACCCGCGCCCCTGCTACCCGCCAGCCTTGCTTTTTCGAAAGCGTGCTGCGCATTCCTGAGAGCTAACTCCGCTCTCAACTCTTCAATCTCGAGCACAATGGCACTAACCTTCCGGTCGGTGCCGCGACATCCCGTTAGCATAGTGGCCATGGTGAACCCGGAGAAAACAAATCAGGGCCCACCTGTGCCCGCTCCGGGTTCGGCCGGGTCGCAGTGTCGCTGGTGCAGCAGCTCGTGGACCCGATGCGCCGCTCTCGCCGCCGGGATGGGGCCGTGCTCCCTGGGCCAGAGCCCCCGAGGCCTCCCGCTGAGGTGTCGCCCCGTTGAACCGCGGCTTACGCCGCCCTGGGCCGAAGCCCCCGAGGCCTCCCGCTGAGGTGTCGCCCCGTTGAACCGCGGCTTGCGCCGCCCTGGGCCAAAGCCCCCGAGGCCTCCCGCTGAGGTGTCGCCCCGTTGAACCGCGGCTTACGCCGCCCTGGGCCGAAGCCCCCGAGGCCTCCCGCTGAGGTGTCGCCCCGTTGAACCGCGGCTTACGCCGCCCTGGGCCGAAGCCCACGAGGCCTCCCGCTGAGGTGTCGCCCCGTTGAACCGCGGCTTACGCCGCCCTGGGCCGAAGCCCCCGAGGCCTCCCGCTGAGGTGTCGCCCCGTTGAACCGCGGCTTCCGCCGCCCTGGGCCGGAGCCCACGAGGCCTCCCACTGAGGTGTCGCCCCGTTGAACCGCGGCTTACGCCGCCCTGGGCCGAAGCCCCCGAGGCCTCCCGCTGAGGTGTCGCCCCGTTGCCGTAGAATCGCGGCTGCTGCCGCACTGAGCCGGAACTCACGAGGCCTCCCGCTGAGGTGTCGCCCCGTCGATGCTTGGAGTCTGGCTCGTCGTTGGTCGGAGCCGAACCTTGCGTTGAAGGAGTCTCTCCGGAATGCCCCACCAGCTCCAGCCCATGGTCGTGGTCATCCTGTCGACTGCGCCAGTTAAATTTCGCCTCTCCATCTTCTTGGCGAACTGATGGAGACGAAATAGTGATGTTCTTTTGATGCGCGAGCCGAGAGGACGATCTCGACTCGCTCCGATGACCGACGACCGATGCTTGGAGCGGGTGAGGGATGAGGACTGCCTTCCTTGCTAGATATTAGGTTTATTTACATTATTTACAAAACTCCAACTTTACATCAGGTCAGAGTGACGGTTACATTGTCACTCTGACCGCAGCAGCCTGTTCGGCCGAGATCTATACTAAACTAGATCCCCTCTCGACCGACCCACGACAAACCCCAACACTCCGGTTTTGATAGCAAAAACCCCGCCTCCAAAAAGGGGGCGTTCAAGAAAGAGAGAAAAAAATCTTTCAAAACAATTATTACAAACCATTGATTGGCCACAGTAACCAGCCAATCACACACATGTCCTCACCTGCGGTCACGTGACCTAACCCTCTCTCTTATGCACTCAAAGTGCGTTTCCTACGCACGCTGTTACACCCGGCCAGAAAATACAGGACATCTGCGGCCTTAAGTGAACCATCCATTACGTTAAGCGGGCGGCATCCGCACAAACAACAACCAAGCCCAGGGCCCGGAGCGGTCCCCGCGCGGCTGACCTCCCTCCGCGCGACGCCTCCCACGACGTGGGATGTCTGCACGCGCGGCGTGACAATGAGGGTTGCTAATTCCCTCCCAGACTAAAGGGGCGCCGCCGGCCACCTTAACAGACCACGGGGAGAGACGCTGCCAGCCGAGGCGACCATCGTCGAGGCGAACGACCCGTCGACTAAGAGCGCCCGCCGCCGGAGTCGAAGATTTTCCAAACTTACACCGCGCGCGCTTTCAACACTAAGAGATACGATCATCTGGCCGCCCGTCAGCTTGTTATGCCGAATGACCCTGCCACCCTCGACGCGACAGAGGCACTCAGGCTAATCGCCCCCATCCTTTGACACACAAAAGGACGGGCACAACAGCTCTCCGCGGCTCCGAACTTGGCGTCCGCGCGGCTACATGAAAGGGACACTGAATAGCCGCAACCAGCGTACGCGACGCCGAACATGAGCCACCGGCGGCTTTCCTTAATTAAATGAGGAGCCCGAACATAACAGTTCCCTAGAAATCCAGTTTCGAAAAGTTGCGATGACGCGTAATTTTTTAACTATTCAGACAATCGACGCTGGTGGGCTGGTAGCAACTGCTCTGCAGCAGTTTCCTTGTCAGCGCCAGCCCCAGCGATCACCGATGACGAATGATGGAAGTCGTGTCCCGTCATTCCCGCCCCGCTTCCCCCCCCCCCCCACAATCACCACCACTGACTGAACGCACGCAGCAGACTGCACTTGCGCAACCCCCTCACGCGACCATAGAGGTTCATAATTCACACTAAAGGGATATCTGGCGTCAGTGTCTAGGCTTGCCGCGCTTCCGTGAGGGTTCTGTCATGTGCCGGTTGGGAAGTCAGTGAGAATACAGCATTTTCCCTTAGCATGGCTCAGGAACAGGCTAAAAATTTGGCTGTGGCTACAAAAGGACTATACTATTCTAAAGGTTTATTAAAACTTCATTGCGCATTAAAATTCCGAGCTCCAAAAGATTCATTTGCCAGGAATTATTTTGAAGGTTTATGCAACACTAACCAAGAGAAATGTCACCATTTTTTGTTGATTTTGGCTTCAGGAACAAAAAGAATTGGTGTGGCTAGACAGTCCAATTAGGCGAAGAACGTTGGCAGCTGCTGTGGAGATGTCCACGACGGCACGGGATTTCTGGGACAGATTTCCCTCAATTATGTATTAGTATGAAGCTCTATAAACGCGTCTCTTTGAGCGGCTTGTCCTCAACGTTTGTCGAAGACTATTGATAACATTTAGCGAGTACTATGGACCTCGGGACAACGACGCTGTGGATGGCAGTGAATGCGAACACTGCGATCAAGACGTCCGGGCTCCCACCACACTCTTGGGCTGTGTCACGCATACCTGAAGACTGCGCATCCCAACATCCATCCCAACACCCCCTCCTTTCGGGGTCTCCCAACAGCCTGAGCGTACTTTCCTTCGCCATCCCGCCTACCTTTCATGCTTCAGACGGCTGTCGTACTACAGATACAGACAAAGTTCTCACCGGCATCGCGCACAAATGTGAGACCGAGCGCCTCGTCGCATGCATGCCCTGCATGTTGTATCGAACTGCCCACCATCCACTTCCTTTACTACTCTTCCAAATCCCACTTTCCCAATTTTAAAACGCACGGAATCGGGGACTACCTAAGTGCAGGAAGATAGCTGACCACAAATATCCTACAGGGAGAAATGAATCGCCGCCAGCTTGTAGCAAAGTTGTACGGATTATGGAGGAATCGCGAGTTTTTCTACGGCAAAACATTTTATCATTTCCTGCATAACAGAAAATTGTGAAAAGGATTTTTTTTTTTGCGTTGCGGTGTGGGTGCTAGCAAAGGAGCACAAACGCATGCGATAAGCTCAGGTGAACTAACGCTTGCGGCCCATCTACAAACCAAATCATACGCTCCATTCATTACAACGTTAATATTTTACTATCGGTAGGCCACCACCTCAGCTTACGGCCCCATTGAATGCAACTACCTCTTCCAAACAGTGCATCGATGAGACGGGTTCATATAAGAGCCTGGCTTGCAGGCAAAGGCCTCCGGGAACTCAGGTAAGTTTCTCGGCGGCACGTTAACACGCCAAGGAGCTGGCGTCACGTGGAACCTCCGCTGCTGCTTACAAACGTCTTCGTCCCTAAAGTCTCAGTGGGTCGCCGCAAAATTGCAATAGAAAAAAAACATCTGCTTCATTGTCGAGCCTATTCCCGTCCCCCCAGGACGCCCACTCACGTTCCAGACGTCATCCTCTATAAAGCCGGAACAGAGAGTCCGCAGCGGCATTGTCGAGGATGCCTCATTTCCAAAGAGCGCATCGAGCTTCCTTTGACCAGAGACGTCCAGTTCTGAACCTCGGTGCAGGCGCTGGCGTTCTCATATGCCTCGATAGTGCCTACCCTCTACTACACGTGATGTTGAAATCCGTCGTCCACTGCGCTTGGTTTCAGCACTTCCAAAACCCCCTGGATAACTTCGGCCGCGACAATGCCGTACGAAACGGGATGCGAAACGTGGCTCAGCGAGTCCGGAAACGCCACGGTCGCCTGCAGCTCCACCAGAATGTTCCTGAGGTGCTGAAGCTTGTAGCCGGATCGGACGGCCGTCAGTCTGTACCGGTTGTCGTAGGCAGGTGCCTTGGCGCTGCCCTAGGCATCACTCTATGTGGCGGAAGCCGTCGAGTATAGGGAAAACACGGGGTGTACGAGGGAGGCTGCGCTCGTATTAGAACTCGTTGCCATCGTTGCCGTCAGCTAATGTGTGTGGTTCGGGCGCCTTTGTAATATTGGGTAGAACCAAAGCTTGACGATAAAGCTCGTGGTCTACTCGATTGCTTTGAGCACCAGATTCGAAGCGTACGGGCTGAAGCCTGCGGGACGCCGTTGTCCGGTCCATAGCGTTCAGCCCCGACTCAACTTTCGTACTTGACCAACCCGGTGATCACATGCCTGGATACGTTGAACAGGTGCGTTAGCTGGTGGTCCATGTGGGATCACGGCGTAGTAGTGAATTCCTCGTCAAGAGTGAGCTTGGCGGCGATGCCCATACCGTACTTGAACAGTTTCTCCAGCAGGAATAGTCAAGACGCCGTTCTCGGGCTTATGTCGGTATCTTCATCGTCGAGGGTGAACTGAAGCAGAAATTCGGCTTCGTCGCCCAGAACAGGCGCTAACACAACGAATGTTTTTATCCGCGTGAAAGAGGTCTTCGAGAGATGTGGGGTTCTCTCATGAAGGCATAATTAACTCCAATTCCGAGGCTAACATGAAACTCAAAATTTCCAGTCGCTTCCAGAGATGCACTATCTTTCTGGCCACTGAACGAGTTTTTCCAGGAGAGTACAAGTGAAGCGTTACAGCGATGAATTCGGCGTAGAACGAGTCTGCAGACTCGACGAAATTTGTCAGAAAGCGACCATGCAGCTTCAGTGCGCGAAAGGACGATGTGGAAGGCCGCACGAGATAGTTAGGCAATCCTCTGACGACATCCCCTCTACTGCCAATTCAAAGCTTCATCTCAAATTGGGCGCATAAGATACCAATAAAACTGTTCGCCACTTATATCGCTGGCAACACCTTAATATCGTTACTTTGAAACTGAGTATTCCTTACCATTTTATTCTTTCGCGCCCTGTCCTTCCTCTGCTACTGAGATATTAACACTAGCACGGCTATGCGAGGAAAACTGATCTTTACAATAAACCAACAACTGACACAACTGTTGCCTTTTAGAACTAAGAATTCCTTATTGCCCACCCAGTGCTATTTTCATGTATCAGGATCCCCGCACGTTGAACCTGCACTAGCCTCAGAAGTACTGTTGCTAAGATGGAGTTCCTACTGCTAGCACCGGTCAAGTAAACCACAAAAGTTCATTCTAAACCCTAAGAAAGGTGGTGAGCGTTCAATCAGCGGCTAAAATAACCGGTGATTTACTCCCAATACACTATCAAAATTATTGACTCTACTAAAACCTACCGAGAAATACACGTTGACCGGGGAGATCGGTAGATTCCAAAAAAGAACTAAGTCTGCCGGAGGGCTTGCCCTGTAACATTTGTTAGTACGAACTAGGTACCTATGACAAATTTTTCAGGGAGCAACGGCTAGTAATCCACCCTGTCTACGTTTTCATCATGTACCTAGTGCAGACAAGCTTATCAAAGAAATGAATTTTTCGGCCGTAGGCCATTTTCTTGGACAACGATAACATCAGGACCATCAACCGCAACTAGACACTATACATCAACGAAAGAAGCGATGGACCGGTATTTCTGCTGTATGACCATCTCCTATGGCCGGGTGACTTGTGAACAGTAAAGAAAACATAGCCTCCTATAAATAAGCATCTGGGGTGCCGGTGGAGGGAACGTTTTTTGTTGTTGTTTGCTTACTTGAAAAGCGCGCCGACAGGAAATTGAACTTTTTGTGGGGGAGAATCTTTTTTGAAGACCTATTGTTTACATTCATTACCTAGCAGTCATTGTCAGCAACAGCACCACTGTTTCCAACCTCCTCAGTACCAAGAGCCTGATACATTTTCGTAGCAATCACCTCGCATCTGCGGAAGTCCGAACATGAGGCTACTATATTCTTGGTGTAACGTGTAAGAGCTGGGGTATTATGAGTTTCAGCACGAGTTAGAGCCTCAACACAGTTTGAGGAGTAGAACTACAAAAAAAAACACTGTGGTTAACCTTCACAGTAGGCACTGAGTACTCGAAGGGCCTAAACGCAAGCAGCCTTAGAAATGTGGCAGCAAAAAATATGCTTCTCCGGCCAATAACACACCTTCAAGCCGTGAGAATCCTTGCTGAAACCCAACAAACATTGTGCGCTTTCGTAAAGAAGATACTACTTGGCTCTTTAGCTGTGTGACTATCATCTATTATGGCGGTTATAGTAGCGCGCCGTCAATGGTCGATACATCTTGATCATATGGGCACCCGCGCACTCTGCCATCCCGGGCGAAGACACCGCCGACCAGTTGGCCCGAGCGTTATCCCGCCGGGCCCCGGGAAGCGAGAGGATAGGCAGGTCCCGTTGATCACGTATCACACGATAACACCGTACTATATGTTTGGACGAATCACCAACAATGGGCCCTATAAATACATAACCAAAGAGGAGGAATGCAGCTACGGACACTTAAGAGGCATACCTTCCGCCATCCCACTAAATGACATTTACGGAACCCATTGTAAATTCCTGCTACACCGAAAGCCCCCGCGACGCTCTTTTATATGGTACGGGGCAGTTCCCACGCCCAACTACATTTGCGCAATTGGCATTCTTACGAGCTTTGGGAGAGAGCTCTAATCAGCGTGGACTTCAGTCATCAGCGCCTTTTGTTGTTAAGGGTTGTTGAGGCTGCAAGAGCTCGAGCGGTCTTAGTGAGGACTCCGGCCCTTCATTTCCGCAGTAAACATGTTGACTCCCTCTCCTTTTCTCTCTCTCTCTCTCTCTCTCTCTCTCTCTCTCTCTCTCTCTCTCTCTCTCAGTCTCACTAAGGTAGCAACATATTTGTGAGGAGCTACCGCTGAATCTTCGGGCACCGTTTTCGGAACAGCTCACGTGTACGCATGGATCCACAGCCACAGTTTTTGTATCGAGAGCTACAATGGCCGTGTTCTCGCTGTTTCGCTGTAACCGGTGGCCGCACCTCGGTTCCATAGTGGGCAGCGGTTCCTAGGGAACCTACAGCGGCTAAGGAGCCTAGCGATTTCCCAGCCGCCGCACCTGGCAGTGCCGCTCGCAGCGCCAAATAAATAAACAAAATAAAATAAAATAACAAAAATAACAAGAAAAATAAAATAACAAAAATAAAAATAAAAATTATAAGAATAAAAAAATAGAAAGTATCTTATCTATAGAAAATTGCGGCTGAATGGGATTCGTCGTTGCGGCTGAGTGGGATCGACATGAAACCAAGAGGAGGCAGCGAGCCGAAGAGACGGAAGAAGAACGAGCCGGCTCGCACGCATCGAGAAGCATCGTAACCGTACAGAGAACCAAAATAAGCAATAACACTAACCGTAACTCTCGCTACGCACACCCAGGCATGAATTAGTCAAGCCACAGCCAAGTTGTTGTGTGATCCACAAAAGTCAAATTCGTGATACTAAGAAAGGCCATCCTAATGGCTATCTTCATGAGCTCGTTTAAAAAGACCGTCGTACACTGTGTCGGACGGCCACAATTGCACATAAAAGATGTGTACATATATTTAGCCCCCAAAATGCGATACAAAACCTTTTATTATTCGCAAAATAATCACCACTTTCTGCTCTGGAATCCCTTGGGATCTACGGGTTGCACCCGTGCAGGAGAGACAATACCCATACCTAAGTTGTCCTTTCAGACCTGTTAAGGTCATACCAGACGCGCTAGGTGTGTATTACATCTTCTATTCTGCTGGAGTGATTGCCACCGGTGACCCCTGATATTCTTATTTCCCCTGTTAATTGTTCTGGTGTGTAGAAAGTATCAACACACTAACTGCTGCCCAACCCAAAAGCTAGGTTTGGCGGAACAAATGCGCTCACGGAAACTGAGCAGGCCTGCCCTGACAAATAGTCTTACGCCTGAAAAAGCCATGTATTCTGAGTGCTGTTTTTTCGCTGCTGTTGCTCTTTTACGAACTTGAAATATTTCTCTTGTATAACCCCATGGCCAGTGCAAACAAATTTTTTGTGAATGCTTTTGACGTCATACCGCTTGAATCGTTAATTCAAAGAGAATGCTGGTGGTCCAGGGCTTCACGTCGTTCTCAGGAGAACCATAGCCCTAACCGCACCACTTATAATGGCTGCAGAAACGTTGCTGCGCGAAACAAACAATGAAGGAAGCTCACACTAACGTGTAAAAACGTGACAGTAGCGAAGCTGTAAGCAACCTTCGGGCCCATCACGAAGCCTTAGGTCCACAATTGCTGTTGTTGTAATTGCAGTAGATTCGCTTCTTCTTCGTTGCCGCAACCACCTTTGCTCAATCATTGTAGCTATAAGTGCGAGCTTCGTTCATTTTTTTGGAAATTATAATCATTAGACATTACCTTGGAGGGGCGTACGCTATGAAGCGTCTTTCTCGTTCCGAGCAACTGCTGCCACGATTACGGCAAAGCTGAAGTCTTTCTCGTAACAAGGAAGTGTTGCCTCGATTACGGTGAACGCTGCAGCTTTTTCGGCTAATCTTGGCCAGTCTCCCTGAGTGGGGAGGCTTGGCTTGACAAACGCGCCCAGGAGACGCTGGTCGGTCGTCACGAGGCACCCACACATGAGCGCTAGCCATTCTCTTGGTTTTCTTAACTGCCGGGTGGTCCTCGCGACACCCGCGCCTACGTGCGCGCGCTTTGGCAATTTCTTGGTATTTTTAAATGCGGACACAAAAAATTAGCATTTCCTGAGCAGCCCCGCTGGCAAAACTACAACTCTAGTCCGAAGGTAGGATGTGGACTGGCAACTGTTTGAATCATGGATCCTTACCGATTCGCCCAGCTTCGCACTGTTGTTCAAAAACGACGCTGTTGTTAGGGAAGGCGTTCGTTGTAGTAACCTTCCGGCGTTTTGGTTGGCCCAAGGAGCCATATTAGGGAAGATGGAATGAAGAGTCGTAGCGCGTTTCCCATTATACATCTGGTTTTCTCTTTGTCTGTCCGGTGTACGTTCCGATGCAGGCCGGCGCAATTTTATTTTAGCGTGTCGTTTTTGTACACCGGAAAACAAAGTGGCGTGTTCGGTAGCGGCAGATCTTTCATTTGTGAGCGGAAATAGGTATACATGTTTTGAAGAGAAGTTTTCTTTGAATCTGCTCACGCCTTCCGGTTCACTGTTATTGTTCCCGGGTGCCCCGCTGGGCTCTTCCTATTTGAAAAACATAGACGAATAGGAAGAAAAGTAATCATTACACATTACGTATGCTCAATTGGCGTAGAACAATTTCCCTATCCATAATTTACTATAAATTGTTATCTATAAATGCCACATTTTTTTCGAAAGATTTCGTAATGTTGGGTGTGTTGCGTTTTGCGTGGAACGTGTTTTTCTTCGTTGGTTTTTTTGTGGCCTTAATTTCCGAGGTTGAGGTACCTTGCCCACATTGTGTTGTTCCTAGCTTTATCGCACACCAGATAACGCTGGCCTCCCCATATGGAGGGGACGCGAGGCGAATGTACACCAGATAACGCTGGCCTACGCTACCCCGCTGTGAGAGCCGGCCGGGAGAGGGAAGAGCATCACAGCGCCCAGAGAAACTACAGTTCTTGCGCGTGTCACGTTCCCTGCAAGAGAATCACAGCGCCCAGAGAAACTACAGTTCTTGCGCATGTCACGTTCCCTGCACATAGAAATGGTGGTGGCGCTTAGCCAGGTGGATCGATAAGTTGAACGTTTCCCGCTATGTACCATATTTCTCGACGCATTCGCCCCTGCTCACCATTCTGACAACTCAGGAACTGCGCCAAACAAAATACCACTCAAAACTGTCTCACACCAGTTTATTCTAAACAAGGTATATAGACGGCGGACTATGCCTGTCATCCTATAGCTCAGGGTCTATAGGGTGAACAGGGTCTATAGCACACTGCACAAGGCGTGTGAACCATACCTGTGCCGGTGGGAGCATGGGGCAGCTTTGTCGTTTTTCCCTGAAAACCTCTAAAGCTGCTAAACAACTATTGAAATTGAGATGACTCGCCTATATAACCTATTTTTGCAAATTCGAATGCGAAGTATGCATTTTAATGCGAGTTATCTCTCGTAAACAAACTTTAGGCAAGATGTCCGACGTTCATATTATGGCTGTTCTAGCTTCATCTTGCTTACCCGATTTCTGGTAAAGAAACAATTTCACTACATCAGGTTTACATTGGAATGCAGATTCACCTCCTGCTTAGATGAAATTTTTCGGATCACTTAATTTTGAGATAGCACAAAAGCTCATTCCATGGCCCATTCATGACCTACTGGCACACACAGCGCCATCGCGAGTACAATAAAAGGACCGCGGTACGATTGAAAAAAGCCACCCCCACTCGGAACGGCGGTGTCAGCACCAAACGCAGGATTATTCTGCTTCGTCTGGTACGATAGGGTGTCCACACGTACCAAGAACTATTGCCACATCACAGCTATAGTAGCGTACTTTTCAGCAGTAGTTTCGCTTTGTACGAAACCGGACCTTTTAAAGACGACAGTCGTTCCTTATGTATGTATGTATGTATGTATGTATGTGTGTGTGTGTGTATGTATGTATGTATGTATGTATGTATGTATGTATGTATGTATGTATGTATGTATGTATGTATGTATGTATGTATGTATGTATGTATGTATGTATATATATACATCTATATGTGTGTATGTATGCATGTACACACAGAACACAAATAAGCCGGAATGGGAGTAAATGGCTTGTGTCATAACTCAGTACCAATTCGGAGTTTTCAAAACTCTTTCCAATGGGAGTTTCGCCTTACTCCCATTATTTAGGCAGTTTTTTCAGTAGCCTATGGGAGTTTCATTCTACTGCCACTACAGGGAGTTTCCAGGGGTACCATTGGGAGTGTATTGTTTCCTCCAACTGGGAGTTTTCAGGGGGTGCATTGGGAGCAGTGTTGACCTGCATTCGGGGTTTTTTTTTGTGTGTGTTTTTGTGCGCTTCATATATATGCGCTGCAGTGGAATTTATTACTGCATTTGGGAGTTCTTAATAAGGGCACATGCCGCATTTTTATTTTTCGTTGGGGATCACGTAATTTCTAGTCTTTTTTCGTTTCAAACGTTGAATGGCGAAACGTGAAAAGTTTGTTTTCTGCACAGTCAATTTATTGCATAAAAATTACATGAATACGATATACGTGTGACAATAAAAACACTGAATCAAAAAAACACCTACATCGAGAACACAAGGTATCTTGGTAAGAACTTTATCTACTACAACACTCCTCAACGAAAAAAATTTAAGCCATTTGCAAACAGTGAGGTCAGCATGTCGTCGGTGCGCTGTTTGCTTGCGCCTGCCTCCCAAACGCTGACGTTGCCGCACCCCCTGGCACGTTCTTCTGGAAGCCACAGCAGCACATTCATTAGAGGGATAGCAAAACGCTTTAAATCTGCGGTAACAAATACATAAGCATATTGGGCAACTGACCTGAAAAAAAAAAAAAGAAACGGCACTGTAAAGACGCTGAACTTGTCACTCTTGTGTCCAACTTTCCGTAATGTCTGAATGTTTGTTTAAAGCTGCGCAAAATTGCACTTCTGTCCGAGACACCTGCGCTCACTAGTTCGTCAAAACGAAGTGTTCTGCTGTTCAAAAAGGTGCGCGACCCTTGTGGCGACCAACTTCTCTAAATGCTTCCTTTCCCTCTTTTCCTTGCGTGTAGTGTTCTGGGAACGAGCTTCAGGTTTTACTCCCCGCACTGCCCCTCTCTCCCCTCACCGAAAGTTCAGGGAAAATTTCGGTCGGTGTTACGCCTGCGCGCACCCCCCTTCAAAAAAAAAAAAATACAATAAGCAGTCGTCTGTCGACTCTACAGAATGCTCCCTCGAATGGCGTTTGCTGGTTATAGTACACGCGCCTAGCGTACGGAGAGCTCCCACGGGGCCCCGACTTTCTCCCTTTCCAGTGAAAGTAATTAATCGCCGGCGGCACGGGGCAGTCACCCTTCTCGTAGCAGGCGCGGCTGGCACCACACCTACTTCTCACGAAAAGCGGCCGCCCTGCGACGTTTGACCGGCCAACTTCACCCTCGCTTGCCAGTAAGCCACAGACACAGCCTAACAAAAACACCTAACAGCCGTCCAGAGTTCGGACAGTTTTCATTCTGCTTGCGAGTGTGAACCAGTGAGTGTTCTGCTCGAGACCCGCGTAAATACGCATTGCTTTCGCACCGTTCGGCCTCCCCAATGACGTTCCGTTCATGGTGCCGTCTTTCACGCACAACGCTCACCTCCAGTGGCGGAGAATCGCCCGTGCAGTGGCGCGGGAAACACGTTGAGTTTATTTGACGCTAGAAGGGGCACAAGTCTCCCAAAATGTTGCGTACAATAAAAAACGTGAAAATCTTACCTTCAACCACCTCGCAGAGGCACAACCGCGTTGTTTTTAACGAGCCACTCTCAGCGATCACTGCATTTAGGCCTCGCTTCGGCTCGCTATCGTATTCCGTCGGCTCGAAAGTCGGTGACACGGAGGCGACGTTGCAGTCCGTCGCACGTCAGTCCAGGCTGGTTCCACAATGTTCGCAACGAGCTTCGGTTGTTGGGAAGCACTTCACATCCGTTCATCCGGCCGCAAGTTTACACTGGCAATAAATGTTTCGCTGGAGCTCACACGACACACGACACCAACTGGCAGCCATTTTGTAAGGACGCGTAGAGGAGGAAGGGTTGAAGGAGGAGGAGAAGGAAATGGAGGTGGCGTGGGAGTTTTTAATACTCCCATTAGGACAAACGCAGTAATCACAGCCAGATACTGCGTTTTGTGAAGAGGTACAACCGTGGTCAATGCGCTTATTTACGACGGCTTGTGGCCCCCGGTGTAAACTGGCAGTTTTTCCACCATCATACTACCACACGTGGGAGCAGGCCGCCTGTCGTGAGGAGTTTAAAAGACGTATTCCAGCCAAGAAACTCCCATTCAGGCTAACTTGTGTTTTGTGTGTATGTTAAGGCCCTCAATTCAGCCATCTGGCAAAAACATTTCATGAATATTGGACGAGGAGCCTATATCAGCAATTTTTCTAGCGCCTAAATCAAAAAGCACTCTTCAGACAACTTAGCATAATTCAGCATAATATATACTTCAGGCATTTTTGAGGTATAACGTCAATACATAACTGGTATTTGCGATGTTATTTAAAACAGAACACGTCGCTTCTTTGTTTTTGCGTCTGTAATTATAAAAACACGCCCTGAAACCAATTATTTGACCAAAAATACAAAAAAAATTCCCCCGCATTTCCCCGAGGGGGAGAATGTGAAAGTGCGAATGCACGGTTGTCGGCCCGCTTGCGGCGCTTGCGCTCGGCCCCCGCAGCCCACCGCCTCGCCGCCTTCTCGTCCATCTCTTCAATCGGGTTTGTAGTATCACGTGTACACCACGCAGTTATCAAGCCGCTATAACGCCGCTGAGTCGCCAACGCACGCCGCTGACGACGTAGTTTGAATGCGTTAAAGATATAAAGCGCGTTACTAACACTGATATCAGCGTCGCGTCCGTGGCTTAGTCGGTAAAGCGTCGCGCTGCGGCCGCAAAGTCCTCGGATCGAAACCTGGCGCCGGATGCTGTTTTTTTTTATATATAGAGAGGAGGACTGCGGACGCCGCCGACGCCGCCGCCGCCGCCGGCGATGGATGGTTTGGGGTCGCTTATAAAGTGCATTCGCACTTAAAAATTCCCCCGCACCTCCCCGAGGGGGATTGTGAAGATGCAGAAATGCATTGGGTGCACCGATGAGTGTGATGCGATTAATGGCGAAGAGAGAGGAGCGTCTTCGAGACCGCGTTGAGCGCAACCGCCAACTGCAGAGGATCGTTCACGTCAAAGTCGTCGGGAATCGTTTCGCACTCACCGTCAGCATCATCGACGTCGTCTTCATGCGGTTCCTCTCGTTCGCCGCCGTCATCGAAGTGATCGAGCCGACTCCAATCGACCCGAACGTTGATGACGCGATACAGCGGGGTGTGTTCCAGGTGCTTGAGCCAAGCCAGGATGTTGCCGCGCTTCAGCAACCCGCGCTTGTACGTTGCCGGACTCATCAGCCTCCGCTTGATGTGAACTTCGAACGCAACGTCCTCGGGTACCATGCGAGGAAGGCACCGCACAACCTTCGATACGTCGATGGGCACGTTCACCGCCTGTCCCTTGATTCCAAACTGCCCGTTGCCTCGACTCAGCCGCCTGACGCTCATGAAGGGGAGTCGAGGCGCGATGAGCCGCTCTTTGACCGGGTTCAGATCGGGAAGATGCGCCGGCCGAGGAGGATAACGGTAGCCAAAACTCACGCAGCCCTCCTCTTCGCAGCTTTGTCTTCTTCTCCGTATTCTTCAGCGGTTCCCCTACGGGAAGATGACGATGGTGGTTGAACGCGAAGCTATCTCGTGATGTTTGGTTTGGTTGGCCAATCCCTAGGGGCATCATGCCACAATCATCATCAGACGCGCTGCGGACGCCGGCCAACGTACGCAAGACAACCCCCGGCTCTAATGCATTTCTGCATAAAACGGCTAACGCACTTGCGTAGACCGCGTGGCGTCAGGCCACGAAGTCATGCAATAACGAAAGGTTCCAGTAGATGTTCCGCTAGCAGTGGAACGGGAGGAAATTGAACTTACCCTTGCCGTGTTATTGTAAAAAAGTGATACGGAAGAGCAAACGCATGAGCGGTGAGCGGTATAGAGAGGAGAGGCGTTTACGGGGCAGGGACGGCCGAAGTTTTTTTCCTACTATGACATTTGCAGCGATGCGAGCAGATACGCAGGCAAGTTTTTTTTTTTTGGTCTCTCTACTGTGATGCAGTTTGTTTTGTCACTAAGGTCTTGGAAAACCAGACACCCCACTGATTACGCGCTACTTGTTAGAGGTCTTTACAACAAAATGGCGCGATAATGTCTGGAATAGCCGAGAGTGCGGTTGCGTGATCAAACAGTGTCGGTTTTCCGGGTTAGCTATTTTCTTGCTGATGACAGGAGGCTTCTAGAGGATATCAGAACAGCTCTAATGAAAAAGCTTCGTCGTGGGAAACATTTACTCTCATGGGAAAAACGTTCAGGCTTGCCTTTCCACTTCAAATTCATTGCATACTTTTTTCAAACAATTTGAGCCGCTCACTTCAAACTTTCATTTAATGGAGATCACGTTCACGTCATCTCAAGCGCTTGAAACGTTCTTTTACCGCTCAAGTATGGGACGCAGTTACAAACCCTATATCGCGTGGCGTCTTGAGCCTTACATTCACTCCTTTGAGTTATGAGCACGCACAAAAAGTGAAGCATTTGTCAGCAATTTTTGCGAAAGTTCGCAACTTCCGATGATGAAGTTTTCCGGCGGAATCAATTAGTACAGCCTGCAGAGAAAGTAGCGGGTCTTTCCCATTCATTTGACCTCAAATCAAAAGTACAACAGGACCAAAGAATACAAAGCTGTGTGGTATTTCCGCATATAACTTTGACGGGGTGCAATATATAGTCATTTTAGGCGAAAGCAAGATGCTTTGTGCTGGTAGCGGCAGCGACAACGAAATGTTTTCCGTGTGAACTGAAAGTGGCGGAACCGTGAAATAGCTGCATCCCCTGTGCTTATCTCTTAGAAGCTGCTGGACTGTCGGTCAGTCCAATTCAGTATAAGTGCACCAGGTGCCTTGGCGAGGTTGTAACGCTTCCTTCGCTGCCGCTTGGTACCGGACTCACAGGCAGTGTTGCCGATTTGGCGTTTCTGCAGCTAGATCTGGCTACTTTTGAACTCATCTGGCGACCGAAAATTCTACTCAGGAAATTTTATCTTTTGTGTTTGAAATCTGGCACACTCCTTTAGCTGGTGTGTTTGAAATCTGGCTTCTAATTAGGTTATTTTAGCTGTGGTCTAGGGACATTTCGGAAGTAATATTCTGGTGTGAAAAGATGCTGGGAACACGCCTGATGACGCTGACGTTCATTATTCTCCGCTGTCTAGTCGCTCTACAAAAAGATATAAATAAGGCCAAAATATATTTCATCTCCATAGAAAGGAGGAAACCGATAAAGAGAGGTAGGGAGCGCCAATACAAAAAAAAAAAAACAGCGGACGCTTCTGCTCGATGGTGTCACTAGAGCAAAGAAACGCACACATAAACAAATGACAGGTGATGCGGCGCCTTGGCTTTTGAAGGGTGTTGCTATTGGCGCGGTATTCCGATGAGCATAGAATTACTGTTCGGGTATAACGCTCGCCTTTTTATATTTGTTGAAACTTACAGTAGTGTATCTTCTAATTATACTGTTTGTCGTGCTCCATATACTGTACTGACTCTATAAATCTGTTGTTAGGATTTGATTTATGATGTGTTCTTAAGACTAATACTCTCGTGAACTTTTTCGATGAGCCAACATCGGTACCCCATGTGTACATGTGTGTGGTTTTATGAAAAGCTTTTTTACATAACGTTGGCACCCAAAGACCTAAGCAGCGTTCTTGTGAACATGATGATTATCTGTGGGACGTTGACGTTAAGACGTCAGCTTTTTACTTATGGTGTATTGATGTACTGGAGTTGCTGTATCTGACGAATCAACTATGCTGACCACTGAACTAACGTATGTATAAACATTACACTGGGCATCCGCAATGCCGCTCCGTGTTGTACTTAAATGTCGTTTCGAAACCTGGCCATGAATAATATATAAATGCTTAGCATAGGGCTGCAGAATAAAATATGTTCTATACTTTATAATTTGTTGAAGTTGTCCTCATTGTTCAGGAAGCAATGTTGTGTTTCGCTTAAAATTTAAGTTCTCAATTTCACTAAGAATTTTTGTTTCGATATCACATACGTATGGGTAAAACATTTCTTACATGCTTACAGAGCAGTAATGCATTTGAAGCACAAGTTGAATGAGTGCGTAAGCATTGACACCTTACTAGAACTATGCTCGCACTAAATTGTAGGAGCCAAGATAGGGGCATATTACCCTCGTGCGTGCATGTCCTGCGCAGTTGCCTGCAATATATCCCGACTTCAGAACTGAGTTTTATGTTTTGACATACTGAAGTTGCAAAACAATTCGTTTTACAGTCACAAAGTGTGAAAAACTGCAATATAAACAATTGAGGTAGCTTTAGCTCCTAAGACGATTTTGAACTAATTTAAGCTACTTTCGCGCTGCCATCTAGCTACTTTGTCTCGCCGATATTTGGGAACACTCCACAGAGGTTCCTCCGTCTCGCCATCGATTGTGCTCCGGCTGAGCCGTCGGCCCTTGCCATTCAGTGCAAGCGAAAGACTGAATGAAATCATCCAGTAAACACAGATAGACGGCAAGCAGCGAAATCTCAAGTAAAAGCAAACTTCCGCGAACCGTGTCGTTGATACTCTTGTTTCGCTCGTGATAACTAGACGTACGTTGTCATACCTAGGCCATTTTTTTCGAATTGCGCAAGCTATAATGACACAACACTTATCGTTAACAGAGCCGTAGTAGGCACTATAATGCCATTGTGTTGGCTATTGCTGGGGATCATCTGATATTTGGAAAATTTGAGCAAAAATATAGTTCCCGACGTCCTTGCGAACGTAGAAGTTGTAACAGTTGGAAAATTGAATGAATGCACAAATTCATGCGAGCTAAAGGGGAAAACCTGTGCAGAAAAAAAGAAACTTATCACCAAGAAAAAAAATTGACTTTTAAAACGTTTTTCAATTAAAAAAACTTTCGTAGTTTGACTTCGAGATGCTTTGCTGTCACTCGGTAAAGAAGAAATGCACTTGGGAATACCTGCAGATTTTCCTATAAGACCTGCTCAAACTATGTCTAGGTGCTTTCAGTTTGAACGAAAGAGGATTAAGTGTGGTAATGCCTCAAGACTTTCCCAGAGGACCAGGCTCAAGCTATGCCTAAAGTGGCTTCAGTTTTAACGAATAAATTTTTTCGTTTCCTCTGATAATGTAAGCAATGCTCCAGGATATTTTCTTCAGTTATCCAGAATGATAGCGCAGGCTCGTTCCGATGGATGTCTTTGTAACCTTCTTTTTAACAGACAAGATGGTTGGGGCGCGTTTTTAATATGCCGTTATCTTTCCATGCCATTTTTTGTATTTGCTTTCCCTGGCCAGGTTTTAGCGTGCAGTGTTGAAACAATTTTTAACGAAAGCGTTTCTTTTCAGCGACCTAACTTTCCGCACTGGTAAATAAATCCTTCGGTATTCACCACCGAAACGTTTTTATGCGGTGTAAGGCTTCTACTCCGTTCTGGCACCACCATGAAAATTGTTTTCTTCCATTGCACACCGAAAGCACTTACTGACATTCAACTGTAATGCGTGCACATGAGTGCCGCCTATGTAGTCAAACATTTATTTCCCCCTTTAATGTCCCCGTCTAACCTGTGCTTCACGTCACGGGATCAGGCATTATCAGGAAAGAGCAGCGACTCTCCAATTTGTGAATATAAGAATGCCAGAGCGGTACGGTTCTCCTGACTTCTTTGACCTCTGACTCTGGCAGAGGGGACCGCAATTTTTTGGGTGTTAGGGTCGGGCTTTGGCGTGCATCTGGTTTATAACGCAGGCTGGGGCTAATCAATAACGACATGAGCAATGCGGGAATTTCGCGTGAAATTTATCAATTCTGGTGCAGCTGCGGCAACGGCCGAAAGGAATGCAAGTATTCAAGCGTATCAGTGAGGCTCTGTGCAATGTACGTACGTTATCGTACATTTAGAAAGTAACTGTTTGGAGTGTCGGTCACTAAAGGTGCAATGTCCGACCCCAAAACTTCTGACTAATGCTTTGTACAATGTTATTGCCGATATAATTCTTTTGCCTTCTCAATCTCGGCAGCGTCATTTTGTGGTCGCTGTTTTCGCATTCACCACCTGCCGAGTGCCAACGAGTGAAGAAACTGAACCGGAAAACTTCCGTGTGTGTTTTACTCATGGTGAGGTGTGCTCCTTTTCATCCACATTTTATTCATGTCCTCATGGGTTTCACGAGGTTCTAACGTCGGATTCAAATTTCATACACCAGCTTCAAAGCTTGAAATGAAAGTGATGTCCTTTGGCAGCCGGCCGTCGCATGTCTGAGCACCCCAAGAACCAATGACATTCGCCAACGTTTCGTGTCTTCACCTTATAATTATCAAAAATTACCAGAAATCCCCACTTGTCTAGTAATTACTGAGAATAACCTGAAATGTAAGCCCTTAGCCTTCTCAGAGTTCTGCCTCATTAAATTTAAGGATTGATAAATTCACAGGCCGCTCATACCAATAAAACTTTCTCACCCGCAGTAATTCCTGGAAGCCGTGTTTGTACGATAAAGTACAGGTCAACAAAGCATATTTTAGGAGTCGTGAATGCAAAAGCAAGAATTTCCGATTGAATGCTCCCTCGAGTGTACTCCCTCGAGGGTGCTCCCTCGAGTGTGCTCCCTCGAGATTTTCCCTGTGAGTACTAATTTCAGTTTTAGGGCGGCGCACGCTTGCGAACGTTTGGAGACATATCCCGTTGCAAAACACGCACCAATTTACTCCAACCATATATTTGGATCCGACAGGTTGGGGTTATTTTTGAGTTTCTGTGATTTGCATATGCTTTAAAATTAATGAACAACAAAAACCGTTTCCGTGATTGGGCAACCCTACTCTGTCAATGTCAACTTTTTGCCAGTTTCTGAATTCAAAGTTATAAAAGCAATCCACCACCCCTGTAGTGGTACAGTCAAAATAATATAGGATTAGGTGATTTCCACACAAAAGATAGAATGGTCAATGAGTAATGCTCTACTTGTAAACTAGAAAACATTTTAGAACCCCAAGCATTTCGAACTGCTCTAGAATGACGTACACACGGTATTGTATGCTGTTTTCTCAGCTCAGGCTTGGAGACAGCCAGGAGAACGCACCTGCTAACAAAAGCGGTAATACAACATTTAAACCGGCCAATCGTAACCGCTTGGCCATTGTAGAGGGCTCATCATAAACACAAAATTACCTTCCTATTTACTAATTTTATGCATTTTGCACGATGAATGCATCTAGGTAGTTATTTTACAACAACAGAAGCGAGAACCCATAGAAAATATCAGGACGTTATGTTTAAGCATCCATATCTACAGGGTATCCCAGCTATCATGCACCAATATTTCAAAAAAGAGCAGTGGCGTTACTCGAACAAAACCTAGTGCATTATGTTTGCAGTGCTGTGGAGAAGCGCACAGTATTTTTTGGGTAATGAGACTTAACTAATTACTTCCAATAATTATCTAACTCTAGAATTACTGTCCTGATATCTGAAGTGTCAATGAGGCACTTGCTTGAGGGAATGGCTTTACGATGCGTGTGGAGGCGCCTTCACTTGGTGTATTTTAGATTTCGCGGGTTTCCGTTATTATTCAGAATAACTGTGTACGCAATTATTTTGTCGCTCAAAACACCGCAGTTAGATGCCCCTCGTGGGTACCTACAAGGTTCTCATTGACACTTTAGTGATTAGGACAGTACCTTTAGAGTTAAATAATTAGTTACAAATAAGTAGTATAGTCTCACTAGACAAAAAATGCTGGACGCTTCCCCACACTACTGCAAACATTATGCTCTAGGTTTCCTTCGAGTTACGCCATTACTCTTTTTTTAAATCTTGGTGCATGATAGCTGGGACACTCTGTATACATGCCCCCCTCAAAATGTCATTCAGAGATTACCCCTTTACCATTTCTAACATGCGCCCAAATATAAGCCTTCTGAGGAAATGTTTGGACAGGTATTTTACGAACCAGAAGTTTCTAACATATACACACAGAACACAAATAAGCCGGAATGGGAGTAAATGGCTTGTGTCATAACTCAGTAGCAATTCGGAGTTTTCAAAACTCCTTCCAATGGGAGTTTCGCCTTACTCCCATTATTTCGGCAGTTTTTTTAGTAGCATATGGGAGTTTCATTTTACTGCCACTACAATGGGAGTTTCCAGGGGTACCATTGGGAGTGTATTGTTTCCTCCAACTGGGAGTTTTCAGGGGACGCATTGGGAGCAGTGTTGACCTGCATTCGAGGTTTTTTTTGTGTGTTTTTGTGCGCTTCATATATATGCGCTGCAGTGGAATTTATTACTGCATTTGGGAGTTCTTAATAAGGGCACAGGCCGCATTTTTATTTTTCGTTGGGGATCACGTAATTTCTAGTCTTTTTCCGCTTCAAACGTTGAATGGCGAAACGTGAAAAGTTTGTTTTCTGCACAGTCAATTTATTGCATAAAAAATACATGGATACGATACACGTGTGAACACGTTAATAAGACAATAAAAACACTGAATCAACAAAACACCTACATCGAGAACACAAGGTATCTTGGTAAGAACTTTATTTACTACAACACTCAACGAAAAAAATTTAAGCCATTTGCAAACAATGAGGTCAGCATGGTGTCGGTGCGCTGTTTGCTTGCAGCTGCCTCCCAAACGCTGACGTTGCCGCACCCCCTGGCACGTTCTTCTGGAAGCCACAGCAGCACATTCATTAGAGGGATAGCAAAACGCTTTAAATATGCGGTAACAAATACATAAGCATATTGGGCATCTGACCTGACAAAAAAAAAAGAAACGGCACTGTAAAGACGCTGAACTTGTCACTCTTGTGTCCAACTTTCCGTAATGTCTGAATGTTTGTTTAAAGCTACGCAAAATTGCACTTCTGTCCGAGACACCTGCGCTCACTAGTTCGTCAAAACGAAGTGTTCTGCTGTTCAAAAAAGTGCGCGACCCTTCCTTGTGGCGACCAACTTCTCAAAATGCTTCATTTCCCTCTTTTCCTTGCGTGTAGTGTTCTGGGAACGAGCTTCAGGTTTTACCCCCCGCACTGCCCCTCTCTCCCCTCACCGAAAGTTAAGGAAAAATTTCGGTCGGTGTGACGCCTGCGCGTGCCCCCCTTCAAAAAAAAAAATAAATAAAATAAGCAGTCGTCTGTCGACTCTACAGAATGCTCCCTCGAATGGCGTTTGCTGGTTATAGTTACACGCGCTTAGCCTACGGAGAGCTCCCACGGAGCCCCGACCTTCTCCCTTTCCAGTGAAAGCAATTAATCGCCGGCGGCACGCGGCAGTCACCCTCCTCGTAGCAGGCGCGGCTGGCACCACACCTACTTCTCAAGAAAAGCAGCTGTCCTGCGACGTTTGACCGGCCAACTTCACCCTCGCTTGCCAGTAAGCCACAGACACAGCCTAACAAAAACACCTAACAGCTGTCCAGAGTTCGGACAGTTTTCATTCTGCTTGCGAGTGTGAACCAGTGAGTGTTCTGCTCGAGACCCGCGCAAATACGCATTGCTTTCACACCGTTCGGCCTCCCCAATGACGTTCCGGGCATGGTGCCGTCTTTCACGCACAACGCTCACCTCCAGTGGCGGAGAATCGCCCGTGCAGTGGCGCGGGAAACACGTTGAGTTTATTTGACGCTAGAAGGGGCACAAGTCTGCCAAAATGTTGCGTACAATAAAAAACGTGAAAATCTTACCTTCAACCACCTCGCAGAGGCACAACCGCGTTGTTTTTAACGAGCCACTCTCAGCGATCACTGCCTTTAGGCCTCGCGTCGGCTCGCTGGCGTATTCCGTCGGGTCGAAGGTCGGTGACACGGAGGCGACGTTGCAGTCCGTCGCACGTAAGTCCAGGCTGGTTCCACAATGTTCGCAACGAGCTTCGGTTGTTGGGAAGCACTTCACATCCGTTCGTCCGGCCGCAAGTTCCCACTTGCAATAAATTTTCGGGGGCGCTGGAGCTCACACGACACACGACACCAACTGGCAGCCATTTTGTAAGGACGCGTAAAGGAGGAAGGGGTGAAGGAGGAGGAGAAGGAAATGGAGGTGGCGTGGGAGTTTTTAATACTCCCATTAGGACAAACGCAGTAATCACAGCCAGATACTGCATTTTGTGAAGAGGTACAACCGTGGTAAATGCGCTTATTTACGACGGCTTGTGGCCCCCGGTGTAAACTGGCAGTTTTTCTACCATCATACTACCACACGTGGGAGCAGGCCGCCTGTCGTGAGGAGTTTAAAAGACGTATTCCAGCCAAGAAACTCCCATTCAGGCTAACTTGTGTTTTGTGTGTACCGCGGAGGAGTGAATGAAACTCCCCGGAAGCTTTAACGCTCCGAACATTGCAAATGCAAATGTACGACTTTCATATGTCAGACTTTCATACGCACTGAAAGGGAACCACACACATTTCTAGGGCTTGTTTTCTCCGAACCCGGCTTTGCAAACTTTCGCCTTCGCTTTCGTTAATGTGCTCCTCGCGAAAAGTGGCTCCTCCGCGGCGAAGCGGTCGATAGAACGCACGTCAGTATTTTCAAGTTTAAAGTAGATTTCTGTGTTTCAAGATATGCCGAGACGAAACGTACTCCTAAAAACGTGTTTGTTTGCGCTGCTACGAATATCGATTCCGCGGTATCGGCACCGGTATATGCTCGCTGAGACAAGCTCTTGTGATTGGTGTGAATGTTTTTTCCACATATGAAGGAAACGGGTGTCCACGGGTTCCTTTCTCTAAAAAATGGCCGCCGTTTCGAAACGACGAAGTAGGACCATGCAAAGGTATGCGCTTTTGGGTTGGAGGGCCGCTTTCAGGGGCGAAAAATGGTGAATGGGGAGCTATTCCACAAGGGCCCGAAGCGCCACACAAAACGACGAGGGGAACTTTGTGCCAGTTGCCACCCTTGTGGGATAGCTCCCTCTAAGGATTTTCACCCTTTTCCCGCACCTCAAAGCGGCGCTCCAACCCGAGATTACATAGGTTTGCATGGCGCTACCACGTTGTTTCGAAATGACGGCATGTCATTTTCAAGAATTGATCCTAAGGCATACTGACTTGGACGTGTCAGGAATACGGGTGAATGAGTCATATTTGAGCAACTTGAGGTTCGCAGACGAGGTGACTTTTTGGGTGAGTCAGGGAGGCTGGAGTACACATGGGAGAATTAACTTTCATCGTGCCACCGTCTGTCGCCATGTTGTCAGTAATCCCGCAACCTTGTGCGATAACATTTAAAAGAGTTTGATATTTCTGTACTGCTAATCAGGTTCAGGTGCATCAGAAATCAGAAAATGTTTATTTGTGTGAAATATTGTGACATATCATTTTGGACGTAGCATCGTAGACGACGAGGACAAGAAACCTTGGAGTGCGTGCTGTGATCGATCGTGGACAGCGACATACAGAACGCTTGGTGCTCCGTTGGGCCAGGCCTTCGCTGCGACACTACCTGTCATTTGTAGCCATTTCATAAATACATCTTCATCGTCACACGACGTCTCCGCGTCCTCTTTTAACAATATACATAACATATTCAAGATATACAGAACGCGGTCCCATAGTGAATGTAAGGGGACCTCTTTTACAATGTAGAAAGGGGAGACTTTTTTATGTACATAGCAGATAAACGAACATTCAGTAAATTACAATTACAAACAATTAAAATGTGAGTATGCGTATATTATCTCACAAAAGACCATTTAAAACCAACAAGAACAAACTGTCAATTCAAAAACAAGCTATTACAGAAAGCTAATAAAAAAAAAAGCAAAAAAGAAATAAAAAACAGGCTAGCTAGTTGACACGATATGATATTCTTAGCTCCGTTTTTATTTCGCTCATGGAACAGGATGCTTCAAAGTCAAGGGGTAAACTATTACAAAAATAAATCCCAGAAACATGAAACATTGTTTCCTAGCCGTTGTCAGTGCCAACTTTTGGCAAGAGAAAATTATTCTTTAGAAGAAACGTCGGGACAGTGTTGTTTGTAAGTATAAATTTGGGTGAGGAAGTTCATTGTTTGTAATCCTATACATATAAGTACCAAGGTTCAATTTAACAGGTTTTGTAAATGGTTAATTTATTGTTCTCGGGAACAAATGACGAAGCACTAGTGCGAAATGGGCTAAACGTGGCCATTCTCTTTGCTTAGATTTGGAATTTTCTGGACTGAATAAGGTGAGTGGTGTAAAGCTCAGAAGACATGGACGACTGGTGCATACGACTCGCATGCGACTGATCGTTACGACTGATCGTTAGGACCGGTTCTGGCATCGTTCGCTGGTCGGAGGAGGGTTACCACGGGGCGATTAGCAAGCGAGATGCAGACGTGCCGTTGTTGCGATCGTCGTGCGGCCACAGCCAATTAGAGCATGATGGTGTCATCCCTGAAAAAGTTTCTTTGAAAGCCCGGAGGAGGCGGCAGTGGCAAGTAAGAGTATTTTGTGGGGAGCAGCTCTCCGCCGCCACCGCCGCCGCCGCCGTCCCGTGTGCTCTGAGCCTGGTAGACCCATGTTGCCAGGGGTACCTACAGCATGGACGAGCTGAGTCATGGGTGCTAAATGTTACCATACCGCTGTACTGAATATATAATAATGCAATGTAAAACGTAATAGCAATAATCATTTTAACTTCAAGTTGATAAATATTTTCGTTCTGGTAGGATTTCTCGTGCTCATATCTGAGTCAGCCTGAGTGCGCCAAAACAGGGAGGCAACCATGGAGCGAAAACAGTGGGCGGAGCGGCGCCGACGACGCATCGCACGCGTGCATCGGACCATGGGTCTCAAATTCACGCAAACGACTAGTCGTGGCGGACGTCGTAGCGATCAGTCGCATGCGAATCGCATGCACGAGTCGCCCGTGTGTCTCGCGCTTAAGTGTTTCCACTAAAATGATGCAGTAATAAATATGTGAATGAGCAAAATAAACGTATAGTAACAGAGAGACTAAAACTACGCCGAGGTTTATTCAGTTTTCTGAGGGCATCTATCCTTTTTTTTTAATTATTGCAATGTGTCGGTGGTATTTCATGTTACTGTCAAGTTCAACGACTAGGAATCTAAAGCAGTCGCTTACAGGGATGTTACTGAGAACTATTTTGACGGAAGGAACAGATGGTAAAGGTTTTTGCAGCGCGGTGAATACGACAATTTTTCTTGTACGCGTTAATTGATTACATATTGTTACTGCACCAACAAGTCAGTTGAGAAAGGTCAGAATTGAATTTTTGATTTAAAGGCCCTCGGAGTTAAGAGTTGCGGGGTAATTTGCGTATAATATACAACTGAGTAAATAGAAGCGGGGCCGCAGATCAATGATATTGAATATTAACAAAAGCGTCCAGAGGATGGAGTCCTGAGGTACACCCATTTAAGTTAATTTGGTTGTGGAATATACACTGAAAATTACTACCTTGTGGGCACGCTCACAGAGATAGCTACGCAATAATAGCAACAGTGGTACAGTTATTCCAAGTCATTCATGTTTACTAAAAAGAATGTCGAACGCTGCCCGCGTTGTAATCCATGTCTAGAGTCTTTTTTAGTTGGTAAATGAAATATGCGTAGGGTCACTAGAGTAGCCAAAACGGAAACCACATTGACGAGGAGGGTAAGCAAGTGAAATGAGCGCAGGGTCACCTTAGTAACCAGAACGGAAACCAAATTGACAGGTAAATAGTGCAATAAATTTGTTCAAATAATTTGACACTTGTACTGAGATCAGTTGTTCAATTACTTTGCTAAAAAAAGGTGAAATGCAAGTCGGTATGTAGTTAGTAATGAAGTATATTCTGTCTTATCTACGGAGAGACTATTTCACACTGCTTCAGTTTGTGTGGGAAAACACCTGTTTTGAACGTTAAATTCCCAAACAAGAGAATAAATTTGAGCTACCAATTTTAACTGGAATAATGAATGCCATGAAGGCCATCACATGCCACTTCCAGGGTGCCTAAGGAGATATATAGAGAATATTAGATAGAACCGGTGAAAAAGCGGCTTTGTTGAACAAAGAATTTGCGCTCACGTCAGCCTGTGAGAGGTTAATTTGGATATATAGCAAAAGCTCTAACACGGCTAGCCTTGGAAAAAATTACGTCCCAATGACCTTAAGCTGTGGAAACACAAGCGTTACGCCACGTCATTAGCTTCAACAAGGCATTGCAGCTGGGTTCACCGAGAGCACCGCAACGGCGTTGCCACGTGACTAGGCGAGGGGGATAGGCTGCTTCGCCGGTGCTTGTTCACTCGGATTGGCCACGGACGGCCCACCCAGCTTGGATGTATTTGCGTCTACAGCGAAATCAACAGGCTTAATTAAATTACGCAGTATATATAGCTACATGACGGGCCGCGAACCAGTAGCCAACGCAAGGTTTCTTGAAACAGTTTGCATAATTCTTGCAAAACCAAGTCCAACAGACGTCTAGCCCGTGAAAACTTTCTTCCTGTATTTAACCTGGGTCAGTTCAGCTTGTGCAGCAAAATGTACTTTTTCGGTCAGCACTCGTAAGTATTGTTCTATTTATGTAACGTAAGTCGAAAAGTTTTTCCTACGATTGGTTTTTGCGAATAGGTTCAGCTTCAAATGTTCATTCATTTTTTACCGAAGTATCGGTAAAAGCTGAAGGTTTTGTATTATAGTGGTCGAATATACAGAGCCCGGAATGCGGGGGGGGGGGGGTGAAGGGGGGGGGGGTGAGCAGGCACTGTCAGATTCCACCTCAAAACATACTTATTGTTCGCTGCGGCTCGTCCCTTATATGCTACCAATGAAAGTGACTGGGAGGTGTTGTCACGAGCGTTTCGTGAAACGCCATACTTAACGCACGAAGTCTAAATTCAGTTTTTTTTGTGCAATATGCGATGACGACGTCCTTGGGGCGGATGACTGTATGATACCCTGGCATTTCCATATTTGATGCAGTGGCGTGGCCTCTCGCTGAAGTGCTTCAACACTTATTTATCGAAAGCTCGAGTTCAGGAGCTTCTCGGTACCGCACCCGTTGATGTGAGTCAGCTTACACGTACGTAATACAGGCATATTGTATGCACAGCACGAACACTCTGTTCCTCTTAGAAAGAGGTTCATAAGCCACAGCCAGAAAGAGCTGCCCACTCAAGACAGGCCATCAAGTTAGTAAACATCCACGTGGTTTTCTAGCCACACCAGTCTACCACGAACGCACTCAACATGCTTCTGCGATGGAACACAATACCATTTCAGTTACGCCAAGAGCGGCTGAAAGCAGGAAGCCGCCAGGAGCGCAGCTTGAGAAAACAGGAGGTCAGAGTGGCGATACTTCTAGAGAAGGATAAGAGGCGGCCACACATTATGAGCCCACTCTTTCGACGGCCTATGTCGAGATCGGTACTTGGCAGTGTCGCTGTACGAATTCCTTGTTAAGTTTGTTTCCAGATTTGTGCAGCAAGCAACACTTCACAAAGCATCCGTTATTTATTTCGCATTTTTGGGAAAGATAAGCACAGCTTTATTTCTATGTTGTGAACTGTTTCAGCTGTTTTTTCTTCGCGTTTTGTGGCATTTGAAACATACTGGCGGCATTTCAATAAGAGGCTTGCAATATCGGGCACAGGGACAACAAGAGCGAGCTAAGAAACCGGTGGTTAGGAGAGCTCTTGTCCCAGTTACAGCAACTTTTGCAAGACCTCACGATTTTCCTTCACTTCTCGTTATACTGAACTCAGCCTTTCGTCTGGAGATAGCTCGTGTCAAAGATATGTGTGCTTTTAATGCCAAAAGCAGTCGCTTTGGTTGTTTCTTTTCTTTTCAAAGATAGTACCATCTCGTAGCAATAATTTGTGGTTCTACTACCAAGCCGGCCACTGTCGGTTTGGTTGTAGCCAATTAAGTGAGGTGTCTATGGTTTGGCGATCTTCTTCCGATACTCATTTCCATGCCAACAAGTTACACCTGTCTAAATTGTAAGAAGGACCGGCCAAGTATTGCAATCCCTAAACCCAAAAACCGATTCCAGGTACTTTAGAACCAAATGATGCCCCGTTCCCGATTAACGAACATTCTGTTTACACTGTCTGCGGCGGCCACTATTTTCAGAAAGCGGACAAAAGCAAGTTGACTAGATGGTATAAACTTTCTTCGTGGGAGTATACGTGCGTGCGATGCGTGTTTGATGAATGGAATTAGCATAGATTAAATGGAAACGTTAACGACACTCCAGAAAATCTCCGAAGACTGTAATTGGGGCTATTTCTGAGCAACATTTTTTTTTTTGCAGGCTCGCATAGGGTTGTGTGAAGCTTCACAAAATTCGTTATTTGTGCACTTGTTGACTTTGTTGACAAGTCCCACGAACACGTTCGGAAATTCTAGCGACATAAAGTGGTTGGGACCCACGCGGGAAGTGAAGATTCAACAACTTTGTTATTAGAGTGAAGCTTTCTATTTTCTCTGATGGCGTACATGACATTTGAAACGCACAGGAGGAAAGCCAACATTCCCTGAAAATGAAGCGTCATCATGGGTGAAGTAAAATAAAAATTACGCCCACCTCCCCTCGGGGGAACCCTGTGTAGATGCGACGCATCGTGGGTTTCCCTCGGCGTTTCCGTCCGGTTGATTCTCCCATCGCGTGAAACGTGCCATGAACGCCTACGATGCATTTCTGTCTACTACGGGGTTCCCGCATCCCGTGCACGTCGCTTTGCAGCCTCATCGTCGGTGGTGCTAGCAGTTCTGTTATTGGGCTGGACGGTGCTTGTTGCGGTTGCGCCGACCATCGCGATAGCAGGCTTGTTTGTCTCCATTGACATCGGAGCACCGGCGCTGGAACGACGGAGCGGAGCGGCGCAGGTACCGCGTTGTATACCCCCGCATAACGGTGAGGGGAATGAGAGAGAGCAGCGCATGCGCATGCGTTAACCAAGCGCTAGCGCGCGCCGATGCACAGTATTGGCATTGAAAGGAGCGAGCGCTAACCCGCCGATAACACTGCGGTGAGAGCGGGGGAGAGTGCATGCGCAGCTGGCGCGGACCACGACGCCGACGCCGGGTGGATGGAGGGATGCATGCATGCATGGACAAGGCGAGTGAATGAGATGCAGTCGCATCTAAAAATCGCAATGATCCTGGGTCCGTCCCGTAGTGAAACCGACGTCCATCCTATTGTGCCATTCCAACACGTTTTTTTATTATTATTGCCAGTCTTCGACATAAAATGGGCACAAAAAAGGCCTAGAAAATCATACGTTCCGCTGACAGGCCTAATACATGCCGCCATTGTCATTTAAAATTTGTTGTTTCACCAGGGGTTCCCCCCTGACGACCACTCAGGAAGGTTGTCCTTTGAATTTTGCAATTCCACAAAGTTCGTGATAATCTATATAAAATACTGTCTTGTCGGCCTTGAATTCACGTCATAGTGGAGCGGGCGCTTTCGTGAACACCAAATGCTATGCAGGCCCCACAACGTCAGATAAACACAGCGATCTCCCTCTTTGTTGTCCACGCACAAAAACCGGATGCCGTTGGGATTCAGCAGAAAATCTGTGTATATCATTCTCTGAAGCACGTCCCACAAAAAGGCGCCCCCCCCCCCCCCCCAACAATGAATAAAACACTCTGTGTATTCTCCGGTTGCGTGCAAACAGAGCAGTGTACGCCCCAAGGTACAAACAGGTCTTGTTCTTGCATCCACGTTTTCACTGAGATTGTACCCGCATGCAATTTAAAGCAAAAGGGCTTGACTCCAGAATTTACTTCCAATGGTTCCACGCGTCTAAAAACGCTTTGTCCTCGGCCTCCACACAACGTAGCTCTCTCCGATGGTATGTACGATGGTATTAGAAAGACAGTATCGCGGGCATTCTCAAACAGGTTTTTTCGTGTGACTGAACTCAGCTATTCAGGATAAAAATGTGCAGTGAGAAACTGAAAAGATGTAACCACTTCTGCCCGATGATACCACAAAGGGACGTAAAGCACGCGCCAGCCGAACTTTATTTATTTATTTATTTATTTATTTATTTATTTATTTATTTATTTATTTATTTATTTATTTATTTATTTATTTATAATACTACAGTAAAGATCGTTTCCACGAAGTCCGGTGTCGATCAGGAACCCAATCGCCCGGGCTCCGATTGCTTTTGCAGGAGGCTGGCTGGGTGATGGTGTTGAAGTTCTTGGAGATGGCGGTCGAATCGACGAACTCGAGGCGTTGAAGTTGATTTAGTGCAACGGAAGTTTATGTACAGCTATTTACAGTATGAAAACTGGGTACATGAGAAATAAAAAGAAAAACTTCAAACTTCGGCTAGACGCTAGCTCCGAGTGCGCACAAATCACTCGAGCTCCTCAACTTCGTCTAACTCTCCTATTCTCGGAGCGTACACAAACCGCTCGAGAAACGACGGCCGAGACTCTGTCTCGCGGCAAGATCCGTCTATTTGCCCGGTGCGGCGCTGCACCCTAAACCTCCGACGCGATCTTAACCTCGACTAGGGGGCTCACAAATCCCAACCTAGCTTTAACGGTCGAGACTCCTTGTCTCGCCGGGAACTGGCAGCTCAGCGCTCAGACAAGAACGATTTCCAACGGCCAAGTTCGGCCTTATATAACCTCGAGATCACCCTCTCTCGGGAACGCCCCTGTAGCGTTAGTACACGCGTATGAGAGTGCCCGAATTCACGTAGACAGCTGTCACTCAGCATGCCACGGAATATTCATTGAGGCGCCGCCACATTCGGGTCAACGGCACGCCCACAGACGAGCAGTTTCGTGATACCCCGCGGGGTGAAAGCGAAAGACGGCGACCGTTCGTCATGCTGACCAGGGCGCGACAACAATAGAGACACGCCGGTAATCCCACCACCTCCGCGGGTCGGGCAGGCGTTCCTGGAATCCGGCGGCGGTGTCTGCTTTCTCAATGGGGGATTATCCTTGAGGAATGCGGTAGGCCAGACAATCCATCTCCCGTGCGCGCCGCGACGAATTAGCGGCAGTTGCAGCGCAGTGTTGGCAGTGCTACGTGGCTAGACAGAGCGGCGGGATCTCACGCGCAGCCCGGGTGCCCGGCTGCTAATCTCATAAGTGGACCTTACAACTCCCCCCTTTAAGAGGGTTACTGGACCTCTTGGTTCAGTCAATCCGAAAAAAATTTAAAAGGGCCACTCGTTTCGTCTCTCCTTCAGCAATAACAGCGGAACAAACAAACAAACAAAAAAAACACGTGGAAGGAGCTAGGTATAACCACAACTGAGCACCCTTCTATTTCTGCAGTTCCGCTGATCCGAACTCTCTCTCACCTAAGCTACAAACACAACCTATTCACTAGCCGTTCAACAGGGACGGAATACTCTAGCAAACCGGAAACACACCAGAAAATTGCTAAAAACACTAAGTGCGGGTAAAAAGAAATTGGGTCGTGTCTCCGGAGCGCGTAAACGGCACGAACGAGGCAACTCAACCTATAACACTGATGCGCGCTATAACTGCAAACACGCACAAGCATTCCGGCACTCGACAACAAGCACAAAAGGAATAAGGACTGGCAAAGAACACGGGCCATTTTACAGTCAACAAAAATAAAACGTTAAGAAAGTTTGCATTGCCACTATGCGCACGCGCGCAAATGTCCTCCTTGACGGCGTAGCCTGATAACGTTCCTTCAAGAATGTTCAGCTTTGCTGTCGCTCACTTGCGGTGCACAGAAAGTTTAGTTCGGTGCGCGGATCGATCAATTCGGTGCACGGATCGGGCACTCAAGGCCTCTCGTCGCCCATAACCACGGCACACACACGCACACACCACCAACGAAAAAGGACGGGTGAACGGGAACGTTCACGTCCGTCGTGGCGGTGTTAAAGCTCGGAGGCAATTCAATACTAGCCTCCCCAAGCAACAATCTGAAAGAAGCGGAGTGCATCCGCGTACTTCCAGCCCCCTGTGCAGATGATCCAGATTGCGTTGCGTTCGTTGCAATGTCAACGCAAGTCTTGACAATTTAGCCCCATGAGGCGAACACAACTTCGGGGAAGACGGAGTGGTATCGCAAAATGCGACTTCGCTTCCTGTCCCATAGGCCAAGTGGCCATGCCTCTCCAATGCCCCAACGTAAGGCAATGCTGCGCGCTGGCCGCGTGAGCGCAGGGTTGATGCTGGAGCGCAATGGCGGCCCGCGAACGCGACGACCTTCTCGGGATCATTCTTTTCCTTACGCACAGACTGCCCCACAACAACAACCTCACAAGCACCTGTCACTACCAAAAACCGCTCGTGCACGCTAGGTGCATTCTGAGCAGCGGCCTGACAAAGACAGTTTTTCTGCTGTCCCAGCACGCACTCATCCTGGCACAACTCAGAACTAGGGCCTGTGACACACTGCCAGGTCACAGAACCTAGTGCGTCAACCCATCCAGCGCGGCTCCCGACTAAATCTCGGTAATGGCTGCAACCAACACTAAAGCTACGAAGCTCCATCTCAGACACCGGTTTCGCGAGATCGCCGATTGAGTCTCGTTCCTCGCTTTCAACTGTAGCTGCCTCCTCACACGGTTTTTCCCTCTCCTTCATAACCTCCTCGGGAGCTCTCATTCTTGGTTTCGCAGTCTCCACGCCTGCGTTTTCGTGTTCTCCATCGGCCTCCTTGGTTACACTCTCACCATCAAGACTACCAAACCCACGCGACATCTCCGTATCGTTCCTACCCTCTTCAAACGTTTTGAGCTCCTCATCGTCCGTCTTCTCGCGTTCTCTCTCGCTTCCTCTTCCATTTTCTACATGTTCAACCCAGTCTACCTTCTTAGCTCCCTTTTCCGCCTTTAACTCCTGCTTTTCCTCAGCCTGATCGTCAACTCCGTCTCTTTTTCGCTCCGTCTCATTACATGCTTTCTCGTCTTCTATCTCCTTTCTCTTCTGGGCGAGCTCCTGAACGCCCGACATGGACTTCGCTTTCTCGTGCAGCTTTCGAGCGTAATTGGGAGTGTGGCGGGCCCCAAGACTTTCCTGCGTGACTCCAGTCTCCTCCGCTCCACCGATTAGCATTTGGGTACTGCCCGTGCCAGCAAGTTCAGCATGCATTAGCGCAGTGTCCGGTGCAAAAGCAGCTGGCGGCTCTACATCCGCGACAACGGGGCTACCCCTTGACTCTGCTCCCATACCGGACGCGCTCGCTGGGATGCTCCGCGTGCTCGCTTCCCTTTCGGAACAGCTGTTCCCAGCTGAGACGCTCGCTTCCTGTGCGCAGCCACGGCCGCTTATCTCGTTCTCACGCGGCTCCAAATTAAAAAACGGGCTGCCCCCATTCAACTTTGCTGTCTGTGCATAACTGGGCCTGTTCGAAGGATTCTGTCTCATGCGCTGCAGCTCTATCCCCAAACTTTGCCAGCGAGGCCGCTCGTCAGGTTCGAGCATCGCTTCATTACACCGCTCTATGGTATCATCGGACGCGCTTTCCTCGTCACTCCTCATCCCAATGTCCATCTCCACGCGTTCGACGTCGGCGGAAATGCTCGCCTCGCGCAGGGAGTCACGGCTGCTTGCTTTGTCATCGCAAGGTTCAAATTCCGAACATTCGCCGGCACCATTACACTTCGCTGTCGCCCTACAACTGGCTGGATCTGTGCCCCAATGTTTCTGCTCGCGGGCGCCCGAGCGCAAGGGCGTCTGCCTTCTCCGCTCCAGCTCCAACTCATACCTTCGCAACCGCTCTTCAGATTCGAGCTTCAGCTTTTGCATGCGCTCCTTAAATTCTCGCGCCTCTCTTATCTCTCGCTCCGCCGCCTCTCGCGCACTTTCCTCCGCTTCGCGCCCTGCTTTTCTCTCCCGTTCTTCGAATTCACGCGCTGCTTTTCTCTCCCGTTCTTCGAATTCGCGCGCTGCTTTTCTCGCCCGTTCCTGAAACTCCAACTCCATTCGCCTAATAATCATTGCTTCGGACTCCACTTGGGGAGATCCTCCTGCTGCCGAGCCTCCTTGAGGTGGCACCTCGTCTGTCTGACCATTTCCGTCTCCTTCTGCCATGTTCGCCAGCATGCTCCGCGTGACTACCATGCAACCCCAGACTCAGCCTACACCGCCACAACGAAGCGCAAGAAATCCCACTCACCCGCACCACCGGTGGTCGGCTGCTGCGTCGTTGGCCCCTTGCGCTGGTTGGCTCTGCCGCTCCACTCCGTGCGGAGCTCGGCTGGTGCCGATGAAGACGGGCTTGCGTCCGCTTGCTGCCCTTGGCTGTGGCCTGGTGTTTTCTTCTGCCAAATCCTGTCGACTGCACCAGTAAAGATCGTTTCCCCGAAGTCCGGTGTCGATCAGGAACCCAATCGCCCGGGCTCCGGTTGATTTGGCAGGAGGCTGGCTGGGTGATGGTGTTGAAGTTCTTGGAGATGGCGGTCGAATTGACGAACTCGAGGTGTTGAAGTTGATTAAGTGAAACGGAAGTTTATGTACAGCTATTTAGAGTATGAAAACTGGGTACATGAGAAATAAAAAGAAAAACTTCAAACTTCGGCTAGACGCTAGCTCCGAGTGCGCACAAATCACTCGAGCTCCTCAACTTCGTCTAACTCTCCTATTCTCGGAGCGTACACAAACCGCTCGAGAAACGACGGCCGAGACTCTGTCTCGCTGCAAGATCCGTCTAGTTGCCCGGTGCAGCGCTGCACCCTAAACCTCCGACGTGATCTTAACCTCGACTAGGCGGCTCACAAATCCCAACCTAGCTTTAACGGTCGAGACTCCTTGTCTCGCCGGGAACTGCCAGCTCAGCGCTCAGACAGAACGATTTCCAACGGCCAAGTTCGGCCTTATATAACCTCGAGATCACCGTCTCTCGGGAACGCCCCTGTAGCGTTCGTACACGCGTATGGGAGTGCCCGAATCCACGTAGACAGCTGTTACTCAGCATGCAACGGAATATTCATTGAGGCGCCGCCACATTCGGGTCAACGGCACGCCCACAGACGAGCAGTTTCGTGCGACCCCGCGGGGTGAAAGCGAAAGACGGCGACCGTGCGTCATGCTGACCAGGGCGCGACAACAATAGAGACACGCAGGTAATACCACCACGTCCGCGGGTCGGGCAGGCGTTCCTGGAATCCGGCGGCGGTGTCTGCTTTCTCAATGGGTGATTATCCTTGAGGAATGCGGTAGGCCAGACAATCCGTCTCCCGTGCGCGCCGCGACGAATTAGCGGCAGTTGCAGCGCAGTGTCGGCAGTGCTACGTCGCTAGACAGAGCGGCGGGTTCTCACGCGCAGCCCGGTCGCCCGGCTGCTAATCTCATAAGTGGACCTTACAACTGCGATCTTTGTTCAAGATCTTAGCAGGGTGGGAGAAACATAATTTACATGAGTAGCTTTCGCGGCAAAACACACACACAAACATAGACCAAAATATACAGAAAACAGAAGAAGATGCATCATGAGAGCAGGTGCGACACGAACGCAGATAGTGTTTTTTCGGTTACCGCATTGTTAGAGAGGTTGTTCCAATCGACAATGGTTCTTGCGAAGTATGAGTATTTGAAACAGTTGTTGCGTGGATTGAGTGGTGTGACTGTTAGCATATGTCGGCGTCTTGTATCGTAACCAGTTGAAAGGTGAAAGATGTTGGAGGTGTCAATAGCATACGGTACAGTAACTATTTGATAGAAAAATTTGAATGAATGACGGTAATTTGACGGTAGTTTGAAAGTTTAATGACGGTACGCAGAAAAGCATTACGAGTATCACGTACATACAAAAGTCGGTTAACAAGCTGTCTTACGTACACGTGTAATAGCCGCTGGCCGCCATCGCGGACCCTCCTGAACACACGAAGGAATACGTTTGCGCAAACGCGAGCACGAACAGAAGAGAGGACAAGACGAGCGCAACTAGCGAAGACCAGCGATCCCTTAATAAATTGTTGCGACTGGATATTTACCACGTTGACGACAAGGCAAAAGGGGCAAAAACGCTGTGAAATTTCTGCCCTTTACCCTCTCAGTAACACAATGATTGCATTACAAACCAAATCTTTGCAACAAAAATACATCACATACAGTGGCTTTTCCAAATACATGCATCCATGCCCCTATTAATTTTTCGGTCCTTTCCTTCAAATCGTTTACCCATCCTTGCCAGGAGGGCTAGTTATCTCGATAATGCTCAAGGGACGTACCCAGGTACTTCATTGGTGTTGTCACCCAGATCACAACTCATAAGCGCCATGCCGACATTGTCGACGCAGTTTGGATTTGAAGAAGGTTGCGTGTACGTTCTTAAATAGGCACAAAAATTATGCACCTCTTCCTCCAACGGCGACAATAGTTGAAAGCGAAGATTTCACAGTGCGACATCAAATGGGGAAGGGTCAAAGTCAAAGCCACTGGGCCCAAACGCCAGAACTGCGTGTGTCAATGTCAAAGCTAAAGTACTCAAAGTCCAAACCGCCTTCCAGTCAAAGTCCAAACTCAAATGAAAACCGGGAAATCAGTCACGAGAACGC